>NC_080170.1:95019596-95319596 GCF_950295315.1 Erinaceus europaeus | reverse complement strand
AGGGGGAAAGCTTCACAAACTGTGAAACAGTGTTGCAAGTACCACTCTGCCCCTCTCTCTCCCTCCCTACCTCCTGCTTCCTCTCAATTTCTCTTTTCTATCAAATAAAATAAAGCTAAACAGAAGTTGAGAAAACAAATCTATTAGCAGAAAACAGAAAATAGTTTAATTCAAAGTGTCCTAGTCTTAATTCACAATAATTATTCTAGTTTTTTGCCTGCTGATCCAGTGTCTTTCCCTTGTTTTCGGAGTGCCTTCCTGACCAACTTACTTAGTCTTAGAGATAATCATTTGAAAACAAAAGTTTAACAGAGAAATGACCACTGATTCATATACTACAGCTGCTTCCAACTCATTAGCACTGGTTTAAGCACCAAATGATTCTAGTTGGCACCGCTTCAAGAAATTTCCACAGAGGAAGCATGAAAAATTTTGACTTGGTTTTTGAGCAGTGCCACATAGCCGTTCTTTCTCAAAGTTTCGGAAGTGAAATAGAACTCTTCGTTTTTCTCTGGGAGGATATCAAAGAAGCCAGTTGAACTTCATTATTGTTTAGCTACAGAAATACCTCAAAATTTCTTTATGCCCATTTTTGAGAATTTTAGTCTTCTTAATTACAGAAAAGGCACACGATGTATTTAGAGAAAAACAGATGTAACAAAATAAAGTTTGTTTTAAAATGTGATTCCCTGAATAGTGATTTGGCATCGTGGCCTCTGTGGTTCATTAGTTCCTGTATTACCTTTGTCTTAGTGCTTTCTGTCACTTTGGGGGCTAATGTGGCTATCATCCCTGCATCTTTTCCCCGGGAATATATGGCTTTACTTGTATAACATATAGATTCACATTTTATTGCTGTCACTATGGCTTCACCATTCTGGGATGACTTTTTCAGGTAAAAAGAGAGATAGAGAAAGAGGTAGAGAAGGAAAGATACCCTTAGCATCATTTCTTCCCCCACCAGTGCAGTGAGGGTTTAGAACCTGTGCTGTGTGCATTGCGAAGCAAGCAGCCTCTCATGTGAACTATCTCGATGGTTCTCTAAAGTGAATCTTCCTAAACACAGAAAACGTTTTCATATATAACCATTCTGTAAGGCCTTTGTCAGTGAAGTATTGACAGCTTAAAGCTTGAAGATTATATAAATCAAATAATCATTGCTTAATAATATGGTTAAACAAAAATTACTTTTTTTTTTCCCTCCAGGGTTATTGCTGGGGCTTAGTGACTTCACTGCGAATCCACTGCTCCTGGAGGCTATTTTTTCCCTGTTGTTGCCCTTATTGTTTATCGTTGTTGTTATTATTGTTGTTGTTGACATCGTTGTTATTGGATAGGACAGAGAGAAATCGAGTGAGGAGGGGAGACAGAGAGGGGAAAAGAAAGATAGACACCTGCAGACCTGCATCGCCACTTGTGAAGCGACCTTCAAGCAGGTGGGGAGCTGGGGGCTGAAACAGGAATCCTTACAGGTGCTTGGCTTTGGGCCATGTACACTTAACCTGCTATGTGACTGACCCCCCCCCCCACCCCCAAATTACTTTTATATTTTACTTTAACTTTCATATTTTACTATTTTCCTCTTTATTACTTTAACTTCTTTTTTTTTTTAAAAAGATTTTTAGTATTTCTTTCCTTTTGTTGCCCTTGTTTATTGTAGTTATTATTGATGTCGTTATTGTTGGATAGGACAGAGAGAAATGGAGAGAGGAAGGGAAGACAGAGAGGGGGAGAGAAAGATAGACAGACACCTGCAGACCTGCCTCACGGCCTGTGAAGCGACTTCCCTGCAGGTGGAGAGCCCGGGGCTGGAACTAGGATCCCTATGCCAGTCCTTGCGCTTTGGGCCACGTGCACTTAACACACTGCGCTACCGCCCGACTTCTTACTTTAGCTTCTTTTAAAGTTTAGGCACTATGTAAAGAAGCTTATACCTACACAGACAAATCCTTCTCATTCCGAGACCATAGTCGGGATGCTTGTTTCTCTGTCTCCTATTCGAATGCTTATTTGTTTCTTATTTTTTTCCACTCAACAGCCACACTGATGGGCCTGGGATTAGTTTCCTGGGTTTAAGAAAAAAAAGGAAAGAAAAAGCAGGGATTATGCTGCTTGTAGTGTGAGATCAGAGGTGTGTGGTCCCAAAAGTCACAGTTTTCCTTGCCCCCAGTATTGCTGGAAACTTACTGACCTTTTATGACCGTGCCTCCTTTAACACAACCTATAATACCTCCAGCTTCCAGGCATTTACCCACTCTTGGGAATCGGCCAATTTCCTAAAGGTTAATGCCATTCCGGATAGATTTTCTTTCTCTATAGTCTTAAGGACAGAATCATAGATTAAGTATAGACTCACATCATTAGCTTTCAAGCTATAGCTATCTATCCCTTCACCTTTCCTTGGTAAAGTCTAAAAGAAACGTTCTTTTTCTTTTAAAGACTAACGCCTATTTAAAGAAAAATGTGAACTTAGATAATTCTTCAGTGAGCTCCTTAACAACAACAAAAAAATTTTTTGTAGGGCAGTGAAGAAAGTTGTAAAAAAAAAAAAAAACAGTCAAAAGAGTAAAGTGGATCAGAACCATAGTTGGAGAATTCAGAGGGGCAGGCAGTACAGACCTTTAAAAATGTTTTTCAAAGACTTAGTTTTAAGATGCAGAAACAGCTACTAAAAGGAGGTAGGAGGGGTAAGTGGAGGCATATAGAATTACTCTGGATTTCATATGGTTTTACTGCACTGATGAACAATATATTTTTAAATTTTACAGTATATGCTAAAAATGCACTGCAAGTATGGAAAGCTAGTAAAATCCCGACTTTTTAGCTTAGTAAGTAGGTGAGATGCTTAACTTCAGTACATTTTTGTCAACTTCCTTTGTAAAACAGAAATAATATTTACCTCACTGGTTTTCTCTGAAGTGAAAATAAAAGAGAAACATGGTACTTTTAAAAAATATTGTATTTATTTATTAATGAGAAAGATAGGGCTAGAGAGAGAAAGAATCAGACATCACTCTGATACATGTGCTGCCTGGGATTGAACTCAAGACCTAGTGCTTGAGAGTCCAATGTTTTATCTACGGACCACAAACAGGGTACATCTTAATTAGTAAAATGATAGGGAATTGCAGAACCATCTCGGATGTCTATGTAACCAGAGGGAAATTATTTCGAACTGGCTTTTTTTTTTTTTTTCCCCAGAGCACTTATCAACTCTGGCTTATGGTGGTGCAGGGAATTGAACCTGGAACTTCAGAGCCTCAGGCGTGAGAGTCTCTTTGCATGACCATTGTGCTATCTACTCTCAAAGTTACATCTTTAAAAATATGAAAGGTTTTAGAGTTAGAGTCTAGTAGATATGTCTTTTTTGGAAAGTAATTAGTTTAAAAGTAAATGATATACTCTAATTTGAAAGAATATATTTTTTACCATATGTGATTTATTTAACTTTATAATGAACTGTAACACTCAATAAATGTTTACCTGTTAGTAATTATGTACAGTTAAAGCAAGGACCTAAATCTCATACTTAATAGCATTCTATTGATAATTACTTAAAAAAGGATTTTAATCTAATAGTATTGCTTCCTTCAAAGGCAGAGTACTTTTCAGGTGATTAAAAAGTTATTCAGTAAGATGATTTAATATTTATTATTAATTTAAATATAAGACATTTTACCATTCATTATTAAATAAGATTTCATGAAACATAGGAAATTATAGGGAGGAAAAAAATCTATAACTTACCATTTATTTTATGCTATGTAACCTTTATAGTCACTTATGTAAAATGTTATTTTGAATCTTGGAGCATTGTTTATATAATTTAAGTTCTAGGTAGCTATGACTGTGGTTTTTATATTGAGACCAACCCCATCATGAAGTTGATAACCCTTCAGTGTAGTATGGGAAAATTTGTAGTCTTATCAGCCTGCAAAATGTAATCTACTTACTGTTTCTATTTTTTTCTTTTTCTCCATGTTTTAGTTCTGTAAAAAGGGCATATGAAGATCATGAGGTGTTCTTTGTAAGGCTTCAGATTAAAAAAAAAAATCTTAAATTGACTTTTATTATAATAACTGCTGCAACATTGAGCAATTCTGTTCAATCTTAACGCCTTTTTATTATAATAGTGCAAGGAAATATTAGATCTTAAAGGAATCTGAAGCACCTGAAAATAGATCTGAAGATACAATCTGAAGTTGTAATATGAAGTTATTTATTTTGCTCTGTTTACCAGTGCTGCAAGAAGCAGGCATTTATTAATAAAGGGGATATGTGGGGTGGAGGGTAGATAATATAATGGCTATGTAAACAGACTGTCATGCCTGAAGCTCCAAAGTCCCAGGTTCAATCTCCTGTACCACCGTAACCCAGAGATGATAAATGCTTTATTAAAAAATAAAGTGAGGGGCGTGTGCAGTATTTTTTTTTTTTTTTAAAGAAACTTAAGTAACTTTTTCACACAGGTAGGTTTAGATATATCCAAATGATAATAAGATTTGACAAATTTCAGGATATTGTATGATCTAAAACTTTCCTTCCCTAATTCATATACCTTAAGACCAGTATTTTGCCATGAAGTTTATGTCAAATGGGTTTTAAAAAATGATCTCGTGCATGCAAGGCCTCTCTGAGTTATCTCAGCTCCTCTGCTTTCTTAAAATAAGGTAAATGTTCTCTTAAAGGCACATTTTTTTTTTTTTAATTGCCACCAGAGTTATCGCTGAGGCTTGGTGTTGGTACATGAATCAACCGTTCTGAGTGGCCATACTTTACTTTTTTTTCTTGCTATTTTTTAACTTTTATTTGATAGGGCAGAGAAAAGTTGATGGGGGTTGGGGATTAGAGATAGGAGACCGAGATAGATAGATAGATAGATAGATAGATAGATAGATAGATAGATAGATAGATAGATACCTGGAGACTTCACAACTCATGAAATGCAGGTGGCCCCACCCTCTGTAGTTAGGGAGCAGGGGCTCCACCTGGGTCCTTGTGTATGGTAACCAGCTGTGCCAGTGTCTGACCCCAGGGCTAATTTTTTTTAAAGACATAAATATGGGGGGGATGAAGTATGATATTTTTGATATTTTTCATTGTCCTAGGTCTACATTTCTAAAAAGGTAATTATTGGATCTTGAAAACTTACCTAGTATTTTGCTAAATCTTTCTTTTTTCCTTTCTTTTATTATTATTTTTTATATTTATTTATTTTCCCTTTTGTTGCCCTAGTTGTTTTATTGTTGTAGTTATTGTTGTTGTTATTGATGTTGTTAGAACATAGAGAAATGGAGAGGGGAGGGGAAGACAGAGGGGGGAGAGAAAGACAACTACAGACCTGCTTCACCACCTGTGAAGTGACCCCCTTGAAGGTAGGGATCTAGGGGCTCTAATGGGCATCTTTACCCCGTCCTTAAGCTTTGTGCAACATGCGCTTAACCTGCTGCGCTACCGCCGGAGTCCCTCTTTATTTGTGTTTAGATTTTTTTTCCCTTTTCGTTGCCCTTATTTTTTATTGTTCTTGTTATTGTTGGATAGGACAGAGAGAAATGGAGAGAGAGGGGGAAAAGAAAGACAGACCGACAGACCTGCTTCACAGCCTGTGAAGCGAACCCTCTGTAGGAGGGGAGCCGGGATCTCGAACCCGGATCCTGATGCCCGCCCTTGTGCTTTGCACCATGTGCGCTTAACCCACTGCGCCACCGCCCGACTCCCATATTTTGCTAAATCTTAACATACTTGTTGCTAGTTCAAGGATAGTCAACATTTGACCTGTGGCAGTTCAAATAGCAGCAGTCAATTCACTAACAAAAATACTAAAAGAGTTTATCTCACAGTGACCTTATATAAGATACTGTGCAGGACATTATGGAATAATTAACGTTTTTTAAACTAGTCAGTAAGTTTTAAGTGATCATAACTCCAGGGCATGCCATCCTCTAAAAACTACATATTGGTCCCATGCTCAGCAAACTGAACACCCAAAACTTCCACTTTCCACACTCCCAACTTCAGACTTCCATTTACTTGTTCTGCATGGCTGTTCAGCTTTCTCCCCGGCTTCCCCATCAGTTATTTCTGGGAACTTTGTGTCTGCCTGACAAATCCACTGCTCCTGGAGGTTCGTCTCACATTACCTCCTTTTTATTTTTCCTTTTCGTTTCTCTCTTTGATAAGGCACAGAAATTGACAGGTAACCGGGATATAGCAAGAGAGACATGGGCAGCACTGCTTCAAGGCTTCTGAAGCTCTCCCCCTGCAGGTAGAGAGACCTGAGGCCTGAACCTGTGTCCTTGAGCATGGTAAAGTGTGCTTTAGCAGGTGTGCCATCACCCGTCCTCAACAAAGTACTCTTCCAGGAACCAACTTTTTTCTTGTCTTCTCTCAAAAATTTTTGTCAACTTCACTTAGTCATATTTCTGTTTTTCTTCTCTTCCTCATCATTTTCCTCCTCTTTTTTCTTTAGTGTCTCATCAAGTGGCTTTACAGACCTAAGTCCCTGTAAGTCAACTAAGGAAAACAGTAATGGTGAAGGTGATGATGATGGTGAGAATAAAGTTAGTGGTACTAATGACATCTTTTCTCAGACAGTACACAGTAGTTGAATGTGTGAGCCCTGGAGTTAAGGCTGTTTGCATTCTGGTGCTGTGACCCTTTACGAATTAATTGCTTTACTTTTCTTGGTAAAGTTTTTTCTCATTGAGATTATTTGGAGAATTAGATGAATTAAAGTATTTCTCATAATAAAAATAAAAATAAAACCTAAAATGTTACTTCTTGAGACTATTATTCAGTAAGCTTAAGTTTGTGGGGCCAGGCAGTGGCACACCTGGTTAAGCGCTCACATTGCAGTACATAAGGACCCAGGCTCAAGCCCCTGGTCCCCACCTGCAGGGGGAAAGCTTCACAAGTGGTGAAGGTGGGCTGCAGGTGTCTCTCTGTCTCTCACCCTCTCTATCTTCCCCCCTCTTTCAATTTCTCTCTGCATCTATCCAGTAATAAATAAAAAAATCTTAAAAAAAAAAAGGTTTGTAATAGTTGTGCTAAAAATGCTATCTCTTCAAATTCCCACAATCACCTTACTGGTACTGTTGCTGTCTTTTGCAAATGAAGAAATTGAGGCTTGCAGAGGTAAATAACTTACTAGATTTGGATCCCAATTTTGATTCTATATGAATCCAGAATACCTACATTGTGAACTAAAACATGGTGCCTTGCAGGAATCACAGAACAAATTGAGAATGCTATTGCCATAGCTTATCACTGCAGCTTTTCTGGATTATACCAGCAATTTTATTGTAGCAAGTACTTTTTTTTAAAAATATTACTTAAAATTTTTTTATATTTATTTATTTATTTTCCCTTTTGTTGCCCTTGTTGTTTAACATTGTTGTAGTTATTGATGTCATTGTTGTTGGATAGGACAGAGACAAATGGAGAGAGGAGGGGAAGACACAGAGGGGGAGGGAAAGACAGACATCAGTAGACCTGCTTCACTGCTTGTGAAGTGACTCCCCTGCAGGTAGGGAGCCAGGGCCTCGAACTGGGATCCTTAAGCCAGTTCTTGAGCTTTGCACCACGTGCAGTTAACCCACTGCGCCACCACCTAACTCCTAAATTTTTACTTTTTAATTTTATTTTGGGGACTCAGTGGCTTACAGTGCAGTTGTTGACGTAACGGAATACTTTCTCATCTTCCCATAGTTGTATGCAAAACACTTTGACCCCCAACTTAGGTAATTTCCCAGGCCCCCTATACCCTCTCTACCCTCTCCTTACCCTCTCTTTCTCAAATCCTTTACTTTGGTACAATGCACCACACACACCCAGTCCAAGTTTTGTGTTGTGCTTTCCTTTTCTGACCTTGTTTCTTAAATTCTGTCTATGAGTGAGATCATCTGGTTTTTGTCCTCTTTTTGGATTATTTCACATAACACGATTTCTTCAAGTTCCATCCAAGATGAGGCCAAAGTGATGACCTCATCACTTTTTAACAGAGTAATATTCCTTTGTGTACACATACCACAACTTTTAACCTGTCCTTAGGCCTCTGGGTTGTTTCCAGGTTTGGGCTGTTCCAGATTGTGCTGTTATGAGCATAGCTGAAAATAGATCTCTTTGGATAGGCATTTTTGTTTCTTCTGGATAAGTTTCAATGACAGAAATTGCTGGATCACAGGGCATGTCCATGTCCATTTCTTGCATTATAAATAAATCTCCAGACTCTTTGCTACAGGGATTGGACCAATTTATATTCTCACCAGCAGTGTAAAGTGGTATCTTATGCTCTTTATGTGCATTTCTCTGATAATCAGTAACTCTGCATATTTCTCCATGTCTGTTGGCCTTCTGGATCTTTTCTTTGGTGAGTGGAAATATCTGTACTAGATAACTTAGTTCTTTTATCCTAGCCTTTATTACCTGTCTTAGTGATTTTTTTTTTTTTGGGGGGGAGGTAATTGCCAGGGGCTTCACCACTCCAGGCTGGTTTTTCCTCATAGCTAGCTAGCTATATCATCTTTCTCCATTGTCCTGGGAACAGGGGACTTGAACCTTGGTAGCAGACATGGCAAAACACTTGCCACCTCACCTTTGTGATCTTGAGTATCTTGAGCAGTTTACTAAAATACTTAGAGCCTTAGAGTCATAATGAATAATATGGAAATAACAAGAATTGCTTATTGAGACAAGTGAAATTATAAGTAGTTATAGCATAAGGATGTGTGCAACAGAATAAGGTACCCAGCTTACCATCTGTGTATTTTAAGCAGAACAGGTTTTATCAGATACGTTTTTAAAACCTTTATCTTCTCTTTGATGTTTGAATGTTCCTTTTTTTTTTTTCTTTTTAATGAATGATTTGTTTTGTGTTTCTGGGAATGAACCTAAGTTTCTAGGACATTTGATGTACGAGTGTCTTAGAAACTGAAACTTTAGACTGTCAAGTGCAATAAGAAGCAAAAAAATACATCGAACAGATAATAAAAATAACACAAGCCTGTGTGTGTTTAGTCACAGGATGGATTTAATATTTATATAAATATTTAATATTTACTATTTATATAAATGAGAATTATACTTAAAAATTCACAGAGGATTTCCTGAATAAAGCTTAAAATTCCTGAAACCAAAAAAAATTCACAGAGGGATCTCTCCTTTCTGTGAACCTTTTTGTTTTTAATTAAACAAATATTTATGAATGAGAGGGGGAGGGAGGCATGCAGGGAGGGAAGGAGGGAGGGAGATAGAGAGAGGGGAGTTCCCATATATGTAGCTTAAGGCATCCATGGCTGCCAGTTCTTAGCAACATCGCCCCGCCAGATATTCGTCGGGATGCGGCATCATCTAAGTTCATTTCCCACATCTGTGCTCGACGGGACCTGCCAATATACGCGGATATCTTCGCCCACCCTGTTCAACGCTTGACGTCTTGTCACCCAATCTGGTCCCCTACGCCTACACTGAACTTCTCTGTTCCAGTCTCTTGGAAACAGAGCTGGCAGTCAGCTGAGGTAAAGAACAAACACCTCATCACAGACCCCTGCAAGCGTCCACCCGGCTTTGACCTAGCACGTTATGATTGGGCCCTCCTCAATCGGTATTGAACAGGCCATGGCCGGTGCGCTGCTATGTTCCATCGCTGGGGAGCCAGAGATGACCCGAACTGCCCCTGCGGCTCCAGACAGACTATGACCCACATAGTCAACGACTGCCACCTCTCCAGATTCAAAGGAGGTCTCGAGGCTTTGCATCAGGCTCAACCTGATGCTGTTGACTGACTACGGAAGAAGGGCAAACGCTAGAAGAAGAAGAACCAGCTAAAATTTTGAATGAAATATATGAGTACTTTACATATTTGCTCATTGCTTAGCCATCCTGCAGTATGTGATCTAGAATCCATACTTGGTGTATTTTATAGAATTATCTATACCCTACTCAAACAATTTTTATTAAAATTAAGGAAAAGTGATTGGGATTTTAGTTGATTTCCACAGCTTATAGCAACTAAAATGGAG
The DNA here is from genome assembly GCF_950295315.1 of Erinaceus europaeus. NCBI lineage: Eukaryota > Metazoa > Chordata > Mammalia > Eulipotyphla > Erinaceidae > Erinaceus > Erinaceus europaeus. The sequence continues at coordinate 95,309,577 of NC_080170.1, read as the reverse complement.
AGGTGAGCTGTATACTGGCACTTAACTGGTATAAAGTGATAGGAAAAGCCTGAGCAAAAGTGTTAAGAAAAAAAACTATAAATTGACTGTGGACTCTGAGTAAATCTTTTTCACATCTGTGAACTCAGTTTTGTGAGAGTTTAAGAAGGCATACTTTACTTATTTTTTCTTTCTTCTTTTAAAAAATTTTAATTATATTTTTATTTCTTTATTGTTAGATAGAGACAGAGAAATTGAGAGGGAAGGAGGAGATAGAGAGGGACTTCACAATTTCTGAAGCTTTCCCCCTGCAGGTGGGGACCAGGGGCTTGAAACCATGTCTTTGTGCACTGTAATGTGAGCGCTCAACCAGGTGTTTAGGGATACTGCCTTGTCCTGATTTACTTACTTTCTGTGATCAGGGACTGGCACTTTGTGGTTGGTAGGCCAAAAATTAAATTCACATCCTCCAGTTTGCTGGCTGGCAGAAATGCAAAGAGCTGAAAGGGTGAGGGTAGGGCATTGGGGCTGAAGTGGGAGTGAGTGGAGGAATCATAGGAGGCTTCACAAGATTGGTGTTAGCATTAACTGTCTAGGAAACACTAATAAAAGGTTAAATCATGTTGACATAGCCTAAGAAGACAGAGTTTCTCATTTTGGGAAGAGTTACAGTTATACTAATTTAAAAGTGGGAGACAAAACTTTTATGGTACAGGTCTTCAGTCACAGATACATGGAAAACTTAGGTACTTAAAGCGACTAATTTCCTGAGACTTTAGATTGCGTGTGTGTATGAGAGAGGGAGAGGAAGAGAGAGAGTTTCTTGGGTTTTATAATTTTAAACTATTCTTGAAAGGTGCACCAGTACTTTAAACATTTTGCTCCAGTAGAGACTTTTGAAAATTATGGACAACTCTGTTTCTTTATTGACATAATATTTTTGTCATACGTTTAGTTTGATAATGGTCTAATTGTCTCTGATTGCAAGTGTTGACATTTGTTAATAAAATTGTCACTATAAACAGCAGTACAATACCTACCACTATTTATACACTACCCAGTCACTGAAATTTTAGTGTTTTCTTGTTGAAGTCTTCGTTATTATATGCATTACCACTAAATTTTCTTTTTATCTATTATATTTTAAAGTTCATTTTTGGTTATACCTATTATACTCCTGGCACAAAAATGTATTTTACCATAACCACCAGCCTTAAGAAAAAATTTAATGTTATCATTATTACAATAGCATACATCTGAGCAAAGTAACTTGTAAATTACAAATTTCAAAACCTAATATTAAAGAAAAATACAATTTTAGTGTACATTTACCTCAGCGCTTTATTAGTACTTTATTTTCCAAATTAATTTACACACTAGCACATAATATTATCCTTTGAAAGAATCTCATATTTTCATTCTTTTTAATCATATACATTAAAATTTTGTTCATGTAAATAAATCATAGAAGAGTTTTAGTCTTTTAATGATGCATTATTATGTAATTCTTCAAACTATATTCAAAATTCACGGTGATTTATCTTTATAATATGCTGCTTAATCATGTGTGTAACCCAGGTTCAAGTCCAGCTCCCATTGCACTGAAGGAAACATTAGTGCTGTAGTTTCTTTTTCTCGCTCAAACTTTCTGTCTGGCTCTTTTATCTGCAATAGTCAGCCCTTAGCTTTGAAACCACAGAGATAGCTATACATTTATCTCTTAAAGGGTTTATTAGCTGATAATCAAATTATGTCCTTCTTCCAATTTTATTGTAAAAATTGACAAAGTCTCCTGAGTTGCGAAAGAAGAATTTCACCACCAATATTCTTAGCCCCCTTACCCCTTGCAAGCGGTGTCCCATAGTGAGCTTTGTGTTGAGCTGTGTGCTTTAAATTTGCAAAGTAGGAGGTGGGAATGGAGAAATAGGAATGTGGGAGTGGTGGACTTGCTTTGGAGGGCATTATCAGGCAGTTCTGTTTTAGGAAAGGGTGCTTAGAAAAAGTTGATTTGGAAATTGATTTAGTATCTGTGCCCTTAGAACTTTCATAGAACTTTCAAAGTTCCGTTGGAACTTACCATGTTTCACAAGTTTGCTTACACTAATATGAAGATCTCATCTAGTAATTAACACATTATAGGCTCTTAATTAAGAAAAAAGTTAACTGCTTACTGTAGTGTAAAAGTGTGGTGTCCTTAAAAACTTAGTACATTACTGACCATGATGGATAGTGTAAGTTGTTGAAGGTTAATGTCAGAGGCCTTATAATGGTTTCCATTCTTCTACTATAAATTGTCCTTTTCTGAGCATGAATCTTTGTGATCCTAATTCTCTATAAATTCTCTAGATCAGTATTAAAGCTCAAACTGTCTATATCTCCTCCACTTTACCTCCACGTTATCTTTTGTGAATACTATTCACAGTTACTAATACTTTGGTAAAGTATATCTTAAATTGCTTAACACTTGCAATTTTGAATAAGCAAACTCAACTGGCCACAGATTACTTTTTGTGCTCCTGTTGGCTTATATACCCCCCCCCCCGCATCAGTTAATAAAATTAAAATAGTAAGAAATGTCTCGGATACTGTTTTATATTAATTCTTTACTTTTACAAAAATTGAAACTAGAGAACTTAAGTCAATTTTCTAAAGTCACCAGAAACACCTCCTAACTTCCATTTGCCACCTTCTGCTGCCTTTTGCATTCCTCATCCCAATTCTATTTAGTATTATTTCTCCTGGCGAATAACTAGCTTTTGTATACTCAGCATTATTTTTAAAAGAGAGCTAGGCATTTGCTATTTCATTGAAGACTTCTCAAAACAAAAACACTCCTTATCCTCCAGCAAATACTTTCTGCCTGCACAGTAGGACACAGCCTGTCTAGCCTGGGTCCCTGAGGCCCCAGGGCAGTGGCACTGGGGGAGGGAGGAGATGTTAACAGGTCAGAGTAGAGGTGGATTGGCAGAGCAGGGGCTGGTGGGAGGTGGGAAGCTTACATCATTTCCCTGCAACTGGGCTCTGGCGAGGTTGTAAGGCCTCACTTTCTCTTGTGTAATAGTTTACCAGATTGACAGAGATTTGTAAAAGAAAGAAAAGGTATGGCAGAAGGGATACCCCCCTGTTTAGAAATCTGTGCTATAAGATGAAACTGTTAATAAGTAACTAGAAGCGGCTAGGACTGTGCTTTGCTCCCCCCACCCCCAGCCCAGTTCCTTTCTGCTCCGCCCCATCCCTGCTCTCTCTGCTGCTCAAATCAGCTTCCTGCTTCTCTTGAAAGCTGTTCTCCTATGAAGCTGGTCTGCTTTCACTGAAAGCATTATATTCATAAATCTGAGTCAGGGTTCGTGGAAGTATTGCTGGTTTGGCTTCCTTTGGGGGCACGTAAGGGGAGGAAAGAATTAAAAAAAAAAAAAAAGAGGAAGGGGCAGGCTGAAAGGCAAAATCATCATGAATTTTGTTGTCACATCGTGCCGGTGTTATAACCAGCTCTGTAGACTGCTGCACTGAAAACATTACTGTGAGAGGTATGTGCTTGAAAAATAGAAAGGTGACTGTTGATTTTGAAGCAAACTGTCTGCCCAGGAGCTGCTCAGATGACTGTAGGTCATAATTCTTTCTAGTGTTTTTGATATGGAAAGGACAGTCCTTACTTGAAATGTGGAACAGTTAACAGACTATAGGTAAAATATAAGTGTGTGTTTTGTTCCTGTTTCCACATCAGAACTCCTGAAATGCTCAGTCAGTCTTGGTCTAGTCAAATCCACAGCATTATTTCAGACTTTTGGTGATGTTTTTCTATAAACAAGATGATGAATTTTAATACCTCTCATTATTCATGAACCATGTGGCAAAGATTAATGAGGGAGACTTCAAGTATCCTCGAAGAATCTTCAGATTCACTAAGAGCTTTTTGCATTGACAGATGGCAAAAGTAAAAGCAAATTTTTATTTACTATTATCTAAAGTGAAAGTTTTTAAAGTTTAGAGGGTGTGTCATATCTAAATGGAAAAATCTGGAAGGTCCACTGAAATTTAGAAGTGTAACTCAGCCCACTACAGTGTATGTCTGACTTATATAAGACCAGAAGGCTTTTGAACACATGGAAGTTTAGAAATATGTATACATTTTTCTACATGGGAAGAATAGAGTAGAGAATAGAATATAGTGAGCACCAAAGGAAATTTGGAGAACTGTCTATTGGTCAGAGACAGTGAGAATATCCTCTTTAAAGTTTTGCAAAATATTTAAAATAGAAAAATAATTTGACAGACTGTTTTATCATGTACATAGGTATGTTGATTTTGGCAGAGAACGTTTAGTCTACATAGTTTCCTGAATCTCAAGAATTGCTTTATCTTGAAAATAACTGAAGGATTCTTGCGTGTTACTATGTTTTAATTTTATTAAAATTGAGAACTGATCACTTAAGTTTGTTAATGTATAAAGTGTTAATGCCGCCATTGTCATTTCCCCACAAAGATATCAGTGTTTAAATCGCTACAGTTTTTATACAGGAATAGGATAGCTCCCATAACCCAACTTAATTCTATCCTTGAAGAGACTGAACCATTTGAACATCACTTCCCAAATATATGCAAAGAGAGATTGTCTTCATAATTATTGACAATGATGTTAACAGGTCAAAAACACAAAAGGTTCTTGAACAGACAAGATATGGAAACTAAACCTAATGTAGATATCTAAAAAGGAATTCTCTGTACACCACACACAGACAGGTTGCTACCTAGTTTGTATTTACCTTGGCCATTCTTAAGCATAGCTGCACATTAGTTGTCCCTGGAGAGCTTTTATTACCTGCCATTGCCCAGGCTCTCTCCCAGAGAGTCTAATTTAATTGGGGGTGGTGGTGGTGGTGGAGGGTATTGGCAGAGTAAAAACTATTCCCAGGTGTTTCTAATGTGTTACCAGTGTTGACAACAATTGACAGTCCCCACTGCAGAAACAGCCCATGTATCTATACCAAATCTGCTTTGCTATGTGTCCTGGCACTCTGAAGTCTGTCACTAGCAACTCATCAGATATTTAATATCATCTCTCCCCCAAGACAGCTTTTTGGACCAAATAGTCTCAGTTTCTTCAGTCTTCAGGATTTGTTTCCTGGGACTTTTACTATTCTGGTCACTCCCTGTGATGGAATTGCTCTTATTTGTGAGTATTACTCTTAAACATGGCACCCATGAGACTGAAACCATCATTCTAGGTACAGCAGGCAGAGGATACAGTCAGGCTGCAAAAAACTCTTCTTCTGGACCCTATTAACTTCTGTTATTGGTGGCTAAGGTTACATTAACTTTCTTGGCAGTCATGTTACACTGTTGACTCACATTGAGTTTAAAGTCAGTTCAAGCTCTCAGCTTTTTTTTCCACATGAATTGTACATAGACTTTTCCTATCTCATACTTGTACATTTTTTTAATCACTGTAGTCCCAGAGTTTACATTTAGACTTTTGAAACTCCCACCCCCCCCCTTTCCCAAAATCAGTTTTTCCACATGCGGAAAGTGATGTATCGAAACTGGTTGCCAGAAGTTTATTATATGCAAAATGCAGCGATTTTAAAAAGTAATCTGGACCATTTGTTTGAATTCACAGTCAAATTTAATCTTGTTAATTCAGTCCGTCTTTCCAATGTTTCTTCCCATTCATTTCCCAGTGCTGGCTATTCAAAGTTCAGAACTCATTTAACTGTAAAGCTTGTCTCAATGTTTATATTCAATACTTGTTTTAAATGCCTTTCTAAAATCAAAATACATTATATCTATGGTATTCTCTTGAACCTGTTGGGGTAAAATGAAAATATCCTTTGAAAAGGATATATGCTGAATTTGTTAATGGCATTTTTGTGTAATGACATATGTAGAGGAAAATGTTCAGTGAATAGGTGACTTGTCTAAGCCCATACAATGTGTTTCTATATTTGGCTTGAACCCAATTCCAGTTCTGCTGATGATCACTTCAATGCTTGAATCAAACCACAAGTGCTGATGCCACTGGTTGTTTATTATAAGGCTGCCAAGAAAATTGTGAGGAAATAAAGCTTCTATAGATTCTTTTAAAAAAATTATTATTATCTTTATTTATTTGATAGAGATAGCCAGATATTGAGAGGAAGGAGGGCTGTGAAAGGGAGAGAGACAGACACCTGTAGCACTGGTTCACCACTCATGGAGCTTTAATCCTGCAGGTGGGGACTCTGGGCTTGAACCTGGGTTCTTGCATATTGTAACAGTTCGTTCAATCAGGTGTACTACCACCTGGCCCTGCTTCTATGGATTCTTTGGAGTCTTTTTTGGGATATTTAATACTTAGTCCTTTAACCTATAGCCTATTTAACTATTGATTGATAAATTTGCTGTTAATTCAGTATTCTGCCAAGAATATTAAAAAAAATAAATGACTAGCATATTCCTAATATATATATAATGTATATATTAGGGACAATATATATCCTAATATATATATATATATATATATATATATATATATATTCTTTTTTTTTCCTACCAGAATGCTGTTCAATTATGACATGCTAGTGCTGGGGATTGAACCTAGGGCCTTTGATTCCTCAGGTATGAAATCTTTTGTACTACAAATGATACTTTCTCCTCAACTCATATATTTCTAAATTAATAGCAGAGAACAGTTTTAGGAATTTTGGGATCCAAGCTCTTAGAGTTATTTATTGCTACCCCCTACTCCACATCTAGTGGATGGCAGAGAAATCTCTTTGTATGTAATGAAACATAGTGTGGGAAACTTGTATAATAAGGGAGAGGCATGTAGGATCAGTCTTCTAAATATGCAGATAAAGAAATGGAGACACAAACAGTAAAATCTTGCTGTTACACATAGTGCTTAGGAGAACACTTAGTACATAAGATGTGTTTAGTTAGTGCCTGGATATTACACAGCTGTCTTTAGTACTTTCTTTTCCACATAAGAATTGAATTTTACCTTTGTTTGCCTTCAGCTTTACCCATAGGCATTCATTTTATTTTTTTATTTATGTATTTATTTATTTTTCCTTTTGTTGCCCTTTTTTTAAAAATTGTTGTTGATGTCCTCGTTGTTGGCTAGGACAGAGAGAAATGGAGAGAGGAGGGGAAGACAGAGAGGGGGAGAGAAAGATAGACACCTGCAGACCTGCTTCACCGCCTGTGAAGTGACTCCCCCTGCAGGTGGGGAGCGGGGGCTCGAATGGAGATCCTTATGCAGGTCCTTGTGCTTTGTGCCACATGTGCTTAACCGGTTGTGCTACTGTCCGACTCCCCAGGCACTCATTTTTTTTTAAACATTTATTTTATTTATTTATTCCCTTTGTTGCCCTTGTTGTTTTTTATTGTTGTAGTTATTATTGTTGTTGTCATTGTTGGATAGGACAGAGAGAAATGGAGAGAGGAGGGGAAGACAGAGAGGAGGAGAGAAAGATAGACACCTGCAGACCTGCTTTACCGCCTGTGAAGCGACTCCCCTGCAGGTGGGGAGCCGGGGCTCGAACCAGGATCCTTATGCCGGTCCTTGTGCTTTGCGCCACCTGCGCTTAACCCGCTGTGCTACAGCCCGACTCCCCCAGGCACTCATTTTTTAAAAGATGTCTAAATGGAGAAAATTTTTCTTTTTCTTTTTTCTTTCCTTTTTTTTGTTTTTTTGTTTTGCTCCCCTCCATATATATATATATATATATATATATGTATAATATAGAACAGGGGGAAATTGAGAGGGAGGAGGCAAAGATAGGGAGACAGAAAGACACCAGCAGACCTACTTCTCTACTTGTGAAGCGACCTCCCTGCCCCTGCAGGTGGAGTGGGGAGCCAGGGGCCTTGCACAGGCCCTTATGCTTCATGTGCTTAAATCTGGTTTGCCACCACCTGGCCTCTGAGAAGATTTTTCAAGAATACCTTTTATTCTTAGAAAAGTTTCAGTGGCATAGTAAATGATCAGATAACCAGGTTTAATCTTTATGTTCTCTTGACTTACAGGAAAATAACATTAGTTCTCCCTTAAAAAATGATTTTAATAATTTGGGTGGTGGTATTGTGGGGAGGGGAAGAGCTTCCCAAGGATGAATAGCTTAGACCAGTCTCTGTATTTCTAGTCCTGATTTTACATTATGGCCTATTCGTAGTTGATGCTTACAACAAGGCTGGTCCTAATATATATGTTACAGCCTGCACTCAACCAGTGATTTAATTAGCTTTACTATATGTACTTATTAATGCAAGAAAATTTGCCTTCATATATTTTTAGAAATGTTTGCAATATCAATGGTTGAAACCAAAAGACCTTGTAGAGTAGATTTTTTTAGTCTTGACTAGGCTATTCCTCTAGCCTTTGGGTTAATACAGATGTGGCTGTTTGTCTTCCTTCATAGTTTATGTCCACCTGCTTTTATTAACTGGAGACATCTAAGTAGCAATAGTAATAATCTCTTAATTCCACTCTTAGCATATTCTTTGCTTTTTGTCACATTAGTTCTGTCTCTTGTCTATATTGTAAGCATATTTTACATTGCTTTAAGTAGACATTGACCTTAGTTATACATGCTATGGTCATATTCTATAATCTATTCTTATGATACTTTTCATGCTTCATAATTATGCCTTTTTTTTTAAATGTGGTATTGGGAATTGAGCCCAGGGCCTCATCCTACACAATACGTCTTTTACCTCTGAGCCACTTCACTGATACAATTAAAACATTTTTTAAAATGTATATTTTTTATGAGACAGAATGGGAGCAGAGAGAGAAAGAGAGAACCAGAGCACATTTGAGCTCTAGCATAAAATGGTGCTGGGATCAGACCTGCAGCCTTGGGCCTTCACACATGCAAGCTGATGCTTTGTGTCCTTGACCCTATTGTGTGTGTCTCTGTGTGTGTTCATGTGTGAGAGAGAGACAGAAAGAGACAGAGACACAGACTAAAGATGCACCATTCCACCATCCATGGAGTTCTACTTGATTTGCCTTTGTTTCTGTCAATGTGGTACCAGGGACTGAACTCAGGTCCTCTGTACATGAGAACCAGTGTAACTCATGCACTGTATGCTGATCCACCTCATTGGCTGCATAGTAATGTTCTTACAGATGTTTTTAATAGGAAGTGGATATTTGTTTATGCAGAGCCAGGAATCATGTATTCATGATAAAGCAGAAACATAAGCTGGAAGTCACAATATGACAACTAAATGAGGCCTGTTTGCTAGTGGAATTATTCACTACTCTACTAGTAAGTAGCACAAAGTATTCATGTTTAATTTGAAAGCCAAAATGGGAATATCGTTGGAAAATATGAGATTGGAAACACAGAATAGTATAAGTACTTCTTGTAGAATGTTAGAATGTAAAGATGTAAAAGTCGTAGCTTCTGTAAATCACTGTCCCAAGAATGTTTTTAGACACTGAGTGTGAAACAACAGGCTTCCCCTTTGTGTGTGTATCGAGGAGATGAAGAAGGGGTAGACCTAGTTCTATCTCACAACTTTAACAACGAATTAATTGCAGTTCCTGTTCTTGTTGCCACTGCTGGAGTTTCACTGCTCTGGGTGGACTATCTCAGGTAGAGAGACAGAGAGACATGTAGAGAGTGAAGGAAAGACACCACAGCATCACAGTTTCCTGCAGTGTGCTGGGGACCAGCCTACCACCTGGTTAGCACACATGGCGATGCAGGTACCTTCTCAAAGTGAACTTTCTTGCTGGCCTTACATGCATCTTTAAAGGGAAAAAAAAAAAGCTTTATTTATTTCACATGGCGTTAAGAGTTTCACATGAGAGAGAAAGGGGTGGGGGCTGGTGGGAGAAACTGTTAACACCAGCCTTGTGTGTGTGCGGAATTGGGGATGGAACTGAGAGCCTCAGATATAGAAGGCCTGCGCTGTACTAGCAAAGCAGTTTCCCCTAATACAATCTATATATCTTTTAGAACTTGAAACAAATTATTAAATACTTTTTACATGGCACATCCCAATGATGAGTTTCCTCTATTTTTTTTTCACTGTTGCTTTTATTAAAAGATTGGGTGCTCTTCCTCAATTTTGAAAGAATGCTAAATAACTATGTTGTAGATCAGTTCGGATATCTGCAATGCACTGGCTCTTTTTATTATTTTAAAATTGTATTTATTTATTTATTTATTTAGAAAACATGGCTTAACTCCGACTTATCATTGTGTCAGGGAACTTGGAGCCTCAGGCATGAAAGTCTTATATAACTGTTGTGCTGTCTCTCTGACCCTTGGTTATTTCTAAATTTTTTTTAACACGGGAAACTTTTGAAAAGCGTGTATATGTATATGTATATGTATATACATTTATCCTTAAAGCCTATAAAATGTCAATGAATTCCTGGAAAATAATATCCTGGTTGCTTAATATTCATAATAATATTCTGTCTTAGTCTTTTCAAGTTGCTATAACAGAGTATCATGGACTAGGTGGCTTATAGGCAGCAGCTATTTCTCTTACTGCTGGAAACTATCTGAGGGCCATCAGAGATAACTTGTATTCTCATATGACTGACAGACCAAGAATATTCACTATTTAATGACACTAATCCCATGTGTGAAGTCTTTACCCACACGGCATAATTATTCCTCAAAGGCTCCATTTCTTTCTTTCTTTTTTTAAAGATAATTATTTTAGTAGATCTTTAAGGAATATTTCTAACTTTATTTTTATAAGACAGATAGAAATTGAGAGAGAAATAGCGAATTACAGACATCTGTAGTATTGCTTTGCCACTTGTGAAGCTTTCCTCCTGTAGGTGGGGACCAGGAGCTTGAACCCAGGTCCTTGTGCATGGTAGCACATACACTTAACTGTGCACCACCGCCTGGCTTTAAGACTCTATTTCTTAATATTGTCACATTAAATATTAGAATTTTCATGTAGGAATTGGGGGGATAAACACTTACATAATAACATTCTGTCCATTTCTTGGATAAAATGCACACCTTCCTTCCAAGTAACCCAAATCTTCTCCTATTTCCAGCATTAATTAAAAAGCAGAGATCTAAGTCACTCCAGATATCTGTATCAGTTATGGGTGATGCTCAATGTATGATTCATACAGAGGCACATCCTTTTTTTTAAGTCGAGAATTCTATAAAATCAAGCAAATTGGGTCCTGCAAAATATAATGTTGAGACGAACATAGCTTTAAAGGAATAATGAGGGAAGTGATAGATGCCAGTTATAGACCACAACCCAACAGGGCAAAATCATCAAATCATAAGACTCAGTAAGCTTTAACTGATTGGTCTATCTGCCAATCTCTTTGGAGTATATGTGTGTGGGGTGGGGGCAGGGGAGGCGTTACTCCATTTTTGGACCCATCTAGAGTGTCCTTAACCTCATGGCTCATTCAGCAGCTCTCACAGGCTGGAATTGTTAGCCTGTGGCTTTCCTGCTTTGATGTTCTGGGGCTGCTGCAGCTTCATCCTCACATCTTTGCTGGGTATTTCCCTGGTGACAATCTGTGGTTGCCTTATCTTTGTCCTCAGTTGTGTCCTCTAATGAGTATTCTTTGAAATCTAGGTGGAGGTAGCTGCTCCCTGGCAGCTCTTCTAGAAAAGGTTCTGGCTCCCCTGGCATTGAGTGGGGGTGTGCTGCCTTATTGAGTTCAGTGTATGCCGTCTCCCTTTTTGAAACAGAGAAGGAAATCATAATGGTCCAGAATCACCTATGGAGGCCCCACTTATTTGTTTTGAAGAATATATCCATTCACAGCAGCATTGCTCTGACGTCCCATTCTATAAATTCCAAATCTAATAATCAGCCTTCTTTCATTTTTGCCTCCGCCTTCAATTTTAATTGGCAACTTTCCTTCTGATTTACTCTAATGATTAAATGCTTGGTTCACACCCATATTAATCTCCTTCTCCAAAGGTCTCTTGACCACACCCATAACCATTCCTTCCAACCCAGTTTTCTCACTATTATTTTTTTGTAACGGCCATAAACTGAAAATTTTGCAAACTTTATTTTCTGTATCTCTTAATATCTTTCTTAAATTTTTCTGTGTATTCAAAAGAAGTCAAGTTATACCTTCAGAACTGCTTAGAATAAGGGACTTAGCCAAATTTCAGTTTGATTGCTCACAAACTCTGTTCTCCACAAAACATAAGGATAAAAGACACAGTTCAAGTAACTTCTTTGCCATCCAGTAATGAGGATGGTCTTTCCTCCAGTTTCCAGTAGCATTTTCTTCATTCCTCTCTGACACCTTATCAGAGTGGCCTATTTTTCCTTATTTCTACAAGCATAATCTTACTGCTTAGGAATGGTGACGTTTTCTCTGAAGTAACTTTTGAACTTTCTTCTTTGGATCCCTTACTAGAAATGCTTTTGCCCACCTGTTAAAAGTAATGTAGGCTTTTTTATCCCATGCTCTTCAAAACTCTTAAAGTTTCTACTTATGACCCAGGGCCACCTCACACTTATCAATTTATTTATTTAATCAGAGCACTTCTTAGCTCTGGTTTATGGTGGTGTGGGGAATTGAACTTGAGAATTCTGGTGCTTCAGACATAAAAATTTGTTGCACTACGATACTGCTATCTCCCAGACCTGCCACTTTATATTTTTAACAATTTGTTAAATAGCAACACCATGTACTTGGATCTAATCTTCTGTCTTGGACAATTCAGGCTATAATGACAAATATCACAGATTGAATTTTTTGTAAACAACATTTTTCCCCCCTCACAGTTTTGGAGGCTGGAAACCAGAAAGATTACATTTTGATTATGAATGACAAAATTTTTCTCTAGGAGAATTTCTCTTATTATTTATGATGTTTAGAAAGCTCTGAAGAAAATGGATGTTAAATATCTTATTAGGTGGGCCCAAGTCTTGTCAAATAGGCCTGACCTAAATAAGGCACCAACCCAAGAATATATGGCTTGTATATTGAAATGTAATACTGATTTATACCTTAGATATCACCTCTGTGTGAATCTTAGAAATATCTAAGTATTTTTTATTAAAGCACTTTAGTTAGGTTTATTTGAAATTATAAGGGTATTTGCCGGGATAGCCTGAGGGTACTTCTTCCCGAGCTAGTGCTCTCTGGCTTGGAGAGAACTCAACTGTAGCCGATCTAGGCTGCTGCGTGGGAGAGGGATCAGGAACTCGTGCCGCACTAACTTCCGCAGGAGATACACTCTGGAACTCTCGGAGCCGGAAAGCAATTTCCAAGTGTCTTTAATCAGAAGAGCAGCTGTTTTTATACTCTCCAAGTAGGGTGGAAACAGGATGTGATATAGAGAGGGTGGAGAGAAAAGTGACTGGTGAAAATCAGAGTGTGACAAGGAGGGGGCGGAACAGGCGAGAATCCTATCACTGAACCACCAATGCCCTGGAGGGAGTGCTTTATGTAAATGTAAATCCCTATATAGGCATATGGTTAAGCAGAAGCCAGGGTGAGGTGGCATACTACCCAACAGGTATTTATTATTATTATTTTGCCTCCAGTGTTATTGCTGAGTCACGGTGCCTGCACCACGAATCCACTGCTCCTGGAAGCTATTTTCTTCCCTTTTGTTGCCCTTGCTTAATATTGTGGTTATTATTATTGTTGTTATCAATGCCGTTGTTGCTGGATAGGGCAGAGAGAAATAGAGCGGAGGGTAAGGCAGAGGGGGAGAGAAACATAGACACCCGCAGACCTGCTTCACCACTTCTGATGTGACCTTTCTGCAGGTGGGGAGCCGGGGTCTTGAACCTGGATTCTGATGCAGGTCCTTGCTCTTTGCGCCATGTGTGCTTAACCTGCTGTGCTACCACCTGCCCCCCCTAAGGGTATCTTTTTATTATTCAAAACCTACCTATTCTTGTCAGAGGACTTTGGGAAAATTCATTTTAGAGGAGATCTTCTATAAGGCAAGACCTATTATTATGTAGTAGGAGTAGAAAGTACATAGACCCTAAAGTGAGAGAATGCAGAATATCTAAAGGAAAGAATAGAAGCCAAAAAGATGACGTGATGCAGGTGGAAACTGGAATACATGGGTTTTTGTGTGCTTTGATGAATTTCTGACAGTTGCATTCGGTAATCTTGAAAAATTTTTAAGATTGGGAGTGAGGTGTTTGAGTTTTGAACAGGGCACTGTTACAATGGAACTTCTAAACTATTGTTGGCTGGTAGAGTGGGGGTAAGAAGTGCAGCACCTTACCATTCATTTAAGAATCTGAATTGGGAGTCAGGCTGTAGTGCAGCGGGTTAAGCGCAGGTGGCGTAAAGCACAAGGACCAGCATAAGGATCCTGGTTTGAACCCCGGCTCCCCACCTGCAGGGGAGTCGCTTCACAGGCGGTGAAGCAGGTCTGCAGGTGTCTATCTTTCTCTCCTCCTCTCTGTCTTCCCCTCCTCTCTCCATTTCTCTCTGTCCTATCCAACAACAACAACAACAATAATAACTACAACAATAAAACAATAAGGGCAACAAAAGGGAATAAATAAATAAAATTAAAAAAAAGAATCTGAATTGACAGTGCTTTATGATTGATTTGGTATGTGACAGTGAGACTGAGGAAATTGTACACTGTCATTTTGCATTCAGGTATACTGCATTCAGGTATAGTGACACTTATCCCAACAGGGAAAGCCCTAGGAGAAGCAAAGGTGATGTGTTTGAATGTACATTTGTTGATCTTGAGTATCCCTAGATTGATATATATTCCTTGATATGTTCATTTACTATGTATTTTGTAAGAAAAAAGGGCCAGGGGGATTTCAGTGGTACAGCATAGGACTAGTCTGTATGAGGTCTGAGTAAGTTTCTGTCCCAAGTGCCTCAAAAGCTGAGGTGCTCTGATGTCTCCCTGAAAAAATAATAAATAAACATAAGTCCGTAAAATTTTTCTAGACTTCTGGAGAATGGAGTTGAAATGCAAATTTAACAGTCTTTCGGATGATAACTGAAGCCTCTAGAGCAATGGAGTGGTGAGAAAGGAAGAGAGTTTGTGTAAGACTGGCAAAACAACTTACTTGGTTAGTGTCCTGCTCTGCCCTGAGAGCCACCCAGGCTCCAACCTATGTCACATTGCATTGAAGAAAACATTGATGCCGTGGTCTCTTTCTTTCTCTGCTTTTCTGTCTCTATCTCAACAAACTTTGAATTTGAAGAAAAAAAAAAGACTGTTAATCTTAAGACTTTGCAAAGAAAACATAATACATTCTTGGGAAATTGAAGGAGAAGCCAAGCAGAAGCCTTTCTTTCTTTTTAACTGTGTTTTTTATTTGCAAATAATTATCAATTCACTCATCAGAAATAAGTAGTGCTTGTACCCTTTATCCATGTTGCCCTGTGAACATTTTATACAAAACTTAACACCACAGTGTTTGTGTGTGTGTAATCAATATTCCTTTCACCTCTAGAATTCTGCCTATGGCCATCTGTTGTGGCTACTTCCTTTTTGCTTCCCCTATTTTTTTTTTTATAACTGATTGCAGTCACCAAATCAGTTTTTCATTTCTATACTTTTGTCAAATATAATGGAGCTTTCTGAGCTAGGCTTTTTTCACCTAGCATAATTCTGAAGGGGTGTTTGCAAGTTGTAGTGTGCACCAATAGCCAGCCAGCCTGCCTGCCTGCCTGTCTGCCTGCCTGCCTGCCTTCCTTCCTTCCTTCCTTCCTTCCTTCCTTCCTTCCTTCCTTCCTTCCTTCCTTCCTCCCTTCTTCCCTCCCTCCCTCCCTCCCTCCCTCCCTCTCTCCCTTCCATCCGTCACTGAGCCTTCATTGCTATGGGATGACTTTTCAAACAGAGAGAGAGAGAGGGAGAGAGGGAGGAGCTGTTTGCCAGTACCCAAGAATTCATTAAAAATTATTTCTGAAATGTTTCAAGTCACTGTCAGAGAAAGGCAAATTTAGACAACAATAAGATACCACTTTACTCCTGTGAGAATGTCATTCATTAGAAAAGATAGCAACAGCAAATGCTGGAGGGGTTGTGGGGGCAGAGGAAGTCCTCTGCACTGCTGGTGGGAATGTAAATTGGTCTATCATCCCCTGTGGAGAGCAGTTTGGAAAACTCTCAGAAGGCTAGAAATGGACCTACCCTATGACCCTCCAATTCCTCTTCTGGTGATAATATCCTAAAGAACCAAACACACCCATCCAGAAAGATCTGTGTATACCTATGTTCATTGCAGCACAATTTGTAATAGACAAAACCTGGAAGCAACTGAAGTGTTCAACAACAAATAAGTGGCAAATAAAGTGGTGGAATATATGCACAGTAGAATATTACTCAGCTATCAAGAATGACGAGTTCACCCTCTTTACCTCATCTTGGACAGAGCTTGAAGGAACCGTATTGAGACAAGCCAGAAAGAGAAAGATGAATATAGGATGATCTCATTCATAGACAGAAGTTGAGAAGTAAGAACAGAAAGAGGAAACAGGAAGTAGAACTTGGATAAAGGACTCAGGGGTAGGGGAACTTCCAGGTCCTGGTGCATTATGGTGGAGGAGAGCCTAGGCTGGGGTAAGAATATTTTGCAGAAAACTGAGAAATGTTACACATGTACCAATTTACTGCATTTACTATGTTTATTGCAATCCATTAATCCTCTCAATAAAACATTAAAAAATAAAACACATTATTGGGGGGGTGGTCTGTGGTGTATATATTAGTTTGTAAAACAAACACCCATTTGATGAAATCGGTATTGTATCAAGTTTGCTATTATGAAGAAAGCTGCCGCAGACACCTGTGTACTTTTACTTCAGGTGAGGATATAGCTCAGTGGTAGAACACAAGGCCCTGTGTTCAGTTCCTGCCCCAAACTGCATCAAATGGTTGAAAAATGCTTTGGTCTGCTATTCTCTTTTTTAATTTTTTATCTTATTATTTATTTTCCCCTCCAGGGTTATCACTGGGGCTCGGTGCCTGCACTACGGATACACTGCACATGTGGCCATTTTTTTGGATATGACAGATAGATATTGAAAGAGGAGGGGAAAACAGAAAAGGGGAGAGAAAGATAGACACCTATAGATAGACCTGCTTCACAGCTTATGAAGCAACCCCCCTCCCACCACACCCCGCAGATGGGGAGACTGGGACTCATACTAGAATCCTTGTGTGGGTCCTTGTGCTTTGTCTACGTGAACTTAAACTGGTCCACCACCACCCGATTGTCTTGTTCTCTTTCTCAATTTAAACAAACACAAAATACAACAAATCTATATACTTGTTTTTGTGTTTGTTTTCATTTATACTGCACAAATATCTAGGAGTGCAATAGCTAGACTATTTTCAGTTTTTCTTAGCTAGACTATATTCAGTTTTTATTGGAGAGATTAATGATTTACAGTCAGCAATAAAATACACTAACAAAAAATAAAATACACTCGTTTGTACATGTATAACATTTCTAAATTTTCCACATAACAATTCAGCCCCCTCTAGGTCCTTTGACATCATGTTCCAGGACCTGAACCCTCCCTGCCACCCCACAGTCCTTTACTTTGATGCAATGCATTAAACACAGTCCAACTTCTGCTTTGTGTTTTCTTATTTTTCACCTTTAAAAAATTTTCTTATTGGTGATTGTATATTCAGTATTTTTTCTTTAAAAAAAAAAAACTGCTAGGCTACAAAATCAATATACACAAATCAGTGACATTCCTCAAAGCAAACCCTAAACTAGAAGAAGAAAAACACAGAAATCAATCTCTTTTGTTATAGCAGCAATACAAGCTACTATCTGGGAGTTAACAAAGGAGGCAAAATACTTGAACACTGAAAATTATGAGTTACCATTCAAGATGGTAGAAAGAGATACCAAAAAGAAAAGAAAAGAAAGAAAGGAAGGAAGGAAGGAAGGAAGGGAGGGAGGGAACAGATATACCATGCTCATGGATTGAAAGAATTATTATAGTCACAATGACCATCCTACCCATAGTCATACACAGATTTAATGTGACCCCCCCCCATCTCATCAAATTTCTTTAAGGGAGTGGGAAAAACATATAATTACAATAGTGTATCTGTAACCAGAAAATACCTAGGATTGCCAAAGCAGTTTTGGGTGGGGGAGGAGGAACAAGACTGAAGATTTCACGCTTCCTGACCTCAAATTATACTGTACAGCAATGGTAATAAAAAATGCCCAGAACTAGGACCAAAATAGTCACACAGGCCAGTGGGATTGAATTGAAAGTCCAGAAATAAAATCTCACACCTACTGACAACTAATTCTTGACAAGAGGGCCCAAAATATTAAATGTTGAAAGACAAGAACTTACTCTGTTGGGAAGATTGGGTAGAAACATGCAGACAGATAAAACTGGAACAGCAGATATCACCATGTGTGAAAGTCAGTTCCAGATGAATTCAAAGACTTGGACATTAGACTAGGAACTATCAAATACATAGAAGAAAGCATATGCAAAGCACCAACAATTTATCCTTCAGAACTGTCGTTGAAGACTCTAATCCAGCTTCAAGGAAACAAAATAAAATTAATTAATTAATGGGTCTACATAAAACTGTAAAGCTACACAGCAAAGGGAATCATCACCCCAGCAATGGGAGAAGATCTTTAAATGCCAGACACCAGATAAAGGTCTACTAACCAAAATACATAAAGAGTTTACTAAACTCAGCAGCAACAGTAACATACTCCATTAAAAAAAATGGGTGGCAACATGGACAGAATCTTCAAAGATGAGATCGAAGGACCAACACATATGAAAAAGTGCTCAAAGTCATCACTGATTATCAGAGACATGCAAATAAAGACAGTAACGAGATACCACTTGACAGCTGTGAGACTGTCATACATTAGAAGGTATAAAACCAGTGGTCCAAGAGGTGGTGTAGTAGATAAAGCACTGGATTTTCAGCCATCAGGTCCTGAGTTCAATCCCTGGCAGCACATGTACCAGAGTGATGTCTGGTTCTTTCTCTCTCTGCCTGGTTCTTTCTCTCTCTGCCTACCTTTCTCATGAATAAATAAATTCTTTAAAAAAATGTTGGAAAGGATGTGGGGAAAAAAAGGAGCCTTTCTACAAAGCTGGTGGGAATATAAATTGACTTACCCATAGTGCAAAACTGATTTCTCAGAACACTGAAAATGGACCTACCCTATGACCTAGCAGGGTTTTCTCCTAGAAGTTTATGCAAAGGGATAACCTAAACTTGCAGGTAACCCAGGTAGATGCCCAATAATATGAGTGTTTAAGAACATCATGGTATAGATACACAGTGAAATATTTAGCGGTTAAAAATGATGGAGTCATCTCCTTTGTCTCTTCTTGGTACAGCATGAAGGCATCATATGTTAAATGAGATGAGCCAAAATTAAAGACAGGAAAACCCAATTATCTCATTTATAGGTGGACCTTGGGAAACAAGGACAAAAAGAAGACACAAAGTGAAACTTGGACTGGATGTGGTGTTATTATACTAAAACAAAGGATTTTGTGGACGGAGTGGGAGGGAAGAGGTGGAGAGGTGTTGAGGTCCTTATGCTTGATGGTGGAAAAAGACAGGAGGGTGAGTATATTTTGAAGATTCCCATAATGAAGAGATGAGAAACCCGTGTGCCAATAACTGCATTATAAGTCATACACCCCTATGAAATGATTAAAAAGAAAACAGCAATAAAAAAAATTGTGGATATTCCACTGCTCTAGCATAATATCGATAGTATCACTGTATTAATGCCAGGTGGGAAAAGACATTTAAGATACCATTGTTTTCTGTTATGCCCATGGGAAAAAGAATTTCTGGATCTGAGGTAGGAGTTCATATGTTAATGAGGCCCCTGCCAATACCACTCTAGCTTAATGGGAAAGGAGTGTCTAATTTCTATTTGATATATGCCTTCACTGACACTGGGGTTCCTTAGGGGATGACCTCATTATTGTTGGACAGTAGTTAAAGTCCTGATACTCCACTAGACCTTCTTTGCTACCATGTAAGTAGGAAAAACTAGAAAATGTTTTACTTCTAGATGGGGTGGAAGTCCTGTGTCCTCACATGGTCTCTATTGATGTTTTTTATGTGGTCTTAAAATAAAATCCAAGAGAACTCACCACTGTGTTTTTATCAATATTTGGGTCTTGAAGTCCCTAGGTAGTGTTGGTCCCTAACCCCACCCATTTTTTTTTCTTTTTTTTTTACAGGCTTTGATTATACCCAGTGATCTTGTACTCAGTGAATATATTAGTGATTTCTTGAGCTAGGTCACTGGAAGTGGAATTCCCAAATTGCTTAAAAAAATGTTTTACAATTTCTTTTTTTACAAGACCAGAGACCAGAGCCCAGTACATACAGCTTAACTCGGAATTTTCAGGTAGCATTATTAACATTGGAGTGAGTCTTTGGGAGACAGATTCTTACCTCAGGTACTTTAGACATTTTCAGTTGGAAGACCTGTTACTGCCTGGTGACTGATAGTGATGCTGTGTTCTTTCATTTTCTTTCTATGTGCTATTTTCATTTTGGTTTTGTATATACAGTAGAGCAGGAAGCATATTGGGTAGAATTATACCTTTGTAAGTCATTTTCAGTTCTGAGGCTGTTTAGTTGATTCCATTAACCTTTAGTGCAATGAGCCAAGCATTCTTTCAATTAATAAATTCATGCGACACATTTTGTTTAATTTTTTTTATTAAAAAATACTCCAGCAGTTCAATACTGTGTTTTGTGATCTTTTTGCTTTAATTTTTTTCCACATTTTTACATGAATTAGCAATACAGTTGTTTCCTTTTGTGTGTATGTGTAGTTATATGAACTTAAAAATAGGGGAATTTTTTTGTATATAATTTAATATTAAAACTTAGAAAATTCCATGACCAAGAATTACTTTTTTTTTGTATATTTTTAGTCAGCCCCTTCTTCCAACCTTAACTGTTGACAACTGCTGTTCTTTTCTTTATTAGTGTGGTTTTATCTTTTGGACCTGTTGTTTAAATAGAATTATATGTGTGTAGCCCTTTGTGAATGACTTTCTTCTTACATAATTAGTTTTTTAAAAATAGTTTATATGTTTAATAATTTATTTATTGGATAGAGATATAAATCAAAACAGAAAGAGGAGATAGACAGATACCTGTATTACTGCTTCACTGCTAGTGAAACTTTCCCCTGAAGGTGAGTACTAGGGGCTTGAACCAGGTCCTTGCACATTGTAGCATGTGCACTCAGTAGGCCCCTTTTATATAATTTATTTTTATTGAGAAAATGTTTTCCAAGGCTTGTTATTACAGGGGTGAAACTTTTCATCTCCAAGAATATTTGCCAGCACACTTTATGCAACAACACAGTAAGAGAATTGCTTTTTGCTTCCTTTAATTTCTTTCCTCATTTTCTGCTCCCCTTCTCCCTCTCTGACTCTAGGGTTATTGCTTGGGTTCAGTGTCTGCAATATGAATCTGCAGCTTCTGTGGCCTTTTTTTTTTTTTTTTTTTTTTTGTATAGGACAGAGAAATTGAGAGGGGAGGGGAAGATAGGGAGGGAGAGAGACAGAGAGATACCTGCAGATCTGCTTCACTGCTTGTGAAGCCACCCCCAACCCCCCACCCCCACCCCCCCACCCCGCCACCGCAGGTGGGGAGTAGGGGCTTAACCCAGGATCCTTGTGTGAGTCCTTACACTTGGTACTATGTGTGCTTAACCCAGTGCTCTACCACCCAAACCCCTATTTTATCAAAAATTAGAGATTCAAAGTCATTGCTTGAATCACCAGTGGTTCATTTTAAATTTACTTTGTGGTATTTCATTGGGTACATACAAATGATTTGAGTGGCTTCAGAATTGGCACAGTGAATAAAGTCTTGGTTTCTAAAAGCATGAGGCTCTGAGTTCAGTCCCAGGCATCACTTATACCATATTGATGTCCTGGGCCTCTTTCTTCATCCCTGCCCCCCGTTAATAAATAAAATCTTTCAAGATATATGGGTGCAGATTTTTGTGTAAGTATACATTTGGACTTCTCCCAAGTTAATATCTGGGGATGTGGGATTGCATAGCTGTAGCATAAGGCTGTGTTTATATGAGAAATGTCTGAACCTTTTCTAGAGAAGTTATATCACCTCTTTAGTCATTTCTGTCTTCCCAACATTTTTTGAACAGTGTTGCCTTTTCTTATTGCACTATTTTAATAAAGCTTCTTTAATGTATATGTTAAATAATTCTAATATGTGCATGATTTTAGCGTTTGTCTATGCAAGACTTTCTATTTCTTCATATATTCAGTAATTTTGCAGTTTATATCCTGGGCATTTGATAATTAGGGCCCTGAGCCTTTTTAAATTTCATTAAAAAT
This sequence comes from Erinaceus europaeus, assembly GCF_950295315.1. Taxonomy (NCBI): domain Eukaryota; kingdom Metazoa; phylum Chordata; class Mammalia; order Eulipotyphla; family Erinaceidae; genus Erinaceus; species Erinaceus europaeus. Next base: position 95,287,289 of record NC_080170.1, on the reverse strand, counting down.
ACAGATATATTTTTATTTACGTGCAGTTCATTCAGTTAAATTCTGTACTGAAGTTCTAAGACCCCTGTTCACTGTGGTTCCTAAGTCACTACAGTTTTCAAAGTTAGTGTTTCAGTGTTGGATTTACCTGCTTATTTGCCACCCAGTGGCCAATCCAGGAATTTAACATTGATTTTTTTTACATGGCTCAACTCTCAATGTCTCTGTGCTCTTTAGGACCAGATCCATGTATGTGGAGCCTGGACTGAGACCAAGAATTTATGAATAACTCCTTCCTCTGCCATCTTCTACTTTGATTCTCTGGTTGGGAAGCCCAGGTTTTAGTTATTAGACTTGACTGTGCAGTTCCCATGATTGTGCCCACAGATTAAGTGATAGAAGGTTAAAAAGAAAATAAAAGAAATACGGGAGTTCTAGTTAGAGGTGAAGGTTCCCCTTATTCAGAGTTGTGCTAGCACACAAATTCTTTAGGCTCATCTCATAAGAATGTAGAAAAAAATGATAACTTCAAAATGACTTGTCCTTTCGGGGGTCGGGCGGTGGGTGGCTCAGTGGGTTAAGCGCATGTGGCGCAAAGCGCAGGCACCAGCGTAAGAATCCTGGTTCGAGCCCCTGGCTCCCCACCTGCAGGGGAGTCGCTTTGCAGGCAGTGAAGCAGGTAAAAAAAAAAAAAAAAAGACTTGTCCTTTCTTTATTTCCTCTCCTGTTTAAGTAACAAGATTGCTTAAGTTCAGTCCTTGCTCTGCCATTGAGTATGTGTGGTCTCAAGGAATTTCCTCAACCGTTCCTTACCTCTTTAAATAACTGGCAAAAGGCAAATTAGGACCTTCCTCAGGAAGGACTGTTGTAAGGATTAAATGCCTAGTATAAAGCATTTAGAATCAATAGAGAATCTTTATCCACCACTTAGAGCTGTTCATTTAGGGAAATTGAATTAAATTGTATTTCCTGTATCAACAGCTTTACCAAGATGAAAGTGAATTAAATATACTGTATTACAGATATAAGATACAAGGTAAGGCATAATGACTGTCTGCATATTAAATAATCAATTGCACTTTTAGTTTCTATCAAGAATTGAGAAATTTGAGGGCTCCAGAGATAGCTCAGTATTAGAGCATACCAGAGGCCACAAGTTCAGTCCTTGGCAGTACCATAACCAGAGCTGAGTGGGTACACTGGCCTCTTAAAAATTCTTTTTTTTTTTGGTAAAATTAAATAAATATTTTTAGTTAATATTAAATTAAGTTCCAGAGTACACTAACTCATTATTATAAACTTTGTTACTGTTATTTTGTAGGACCTGGGCCTGCATATGTGTGATTTCATTATTCCCAGGTTGACTTTACTCAGTAGAGAGGCAGAGTGGGGAGAGATACCCTTCAGTTTCTTGGCACTGCCACGTGATGCCAGGGCTTGAACCTTGTCCATGTGCATGGTAAGACATGCAGTCTACCTGGTCAACTATTTTTAAGGCCTTAGACGTCTTAATTAAATAACAGCATTGAGAACTACATTTGTCAAACAAAAAAGAAATATATCCCTCTTCTTACTCATATATTTAAAAAATATTTTTATAAGTTGTTGAGTAGTGGTTTACAAAAGTATAAGATTTCAGGATTATAGGGTACAGTTTGACATTGTACCCACCACCAAAGTTATGCACTTCTCCCCTACCCCCTCAACTATCAAAGTTCTCATTAAGTTTGAGAGACAGTTTTTTTTTGCCTATTTGTTTTCTTTTTCTTTTGTTCCAAGTTTCTATGCTTTACTTCTCTGTGTTCCACACATGAGAGAAATTGTTCTGCACTTATTTTTCACTTCTTATTTCACTAAGCACTGTGCCAAGCAAACTTCTTGAGCACTTGTGTAAAATGGAGATAGTAATTTTATTTATCTGTATTAGTTATCTATTGAAGATAACACATTGACAGGAAATTTGAAACAAATATTATCTCATAGTTTCTGCAGGTCAAGAATTTGGGAGAGGCTGAACTGGTTGACAGCAGCTGCAAACAAGAGGGGGGCTAGACTTTTATCACTTCAAGTTGCCTGGCAAGATTTTGCTTGGCTGGTAGAGCAGCTCTTGATCTCCCTTACTATGCTTGACCCTTCAACAGGATTTTTTTCTAGTGTTCTCATTGTAGTGCAACTGGTACCCCACCTAACAGGCAATCCAAGGGCAGTCAAGGCAGAAGTTATAATCTCTTTTTATGGCCCAGTCTTAGAATTCTTTGTCATTTCTGCACTCTGCACTCTCTTATTGCATATAGAGTATATTTCTAAATAGCGTGGGAAGAAATTGAACAAAGTATAAGCCTACAGGCCTAGCTTACAAGTCGGTTAGTACCTTATTCTAACAACTAGATGAAATTATTTCAGTGAAGCTTCTGGAAGCTAGTAGATACCCCTTGCAATACTTGTTTGATTACTATGCTATTCATTCATCATCCTTACCAGCAGAAATCAGTTTCTAATTATTCACCAAATGCAGAGGAAAGTGTATGTGTCACTGTAGAGAAGAGATGACCACTGACAAAAAAATCTTGAGACTTATTATAATGGTCATTTCTTTAGAATAACAAGGCTGACTTTTATGTGTGAGATTATAGTGGCAATAGGGTGTGAGGCGAGAATATTGATAAATGCTATAAGAAACAATTTGACCCTCAGTGAATTCAATTATTTTTGTACTATCACATGTGATATGAACATTGAGAAAGAACCATGTAGTTTAAGTGCATTTTGTCTGTGTAAATATCATTTAACCTCTTCTACTGAAATGCAGGTTAAATAGGTTCAAGAATTTTCTTTGTATTTAGTAATATGAGAACACATTAAGCTATTTAGAAATAATAAATAATACAAATGTACACTGATACTATTTTGTGAAAAAGAATGAAAAGAATGCTCTTATTTAATCATCTTTTAAAAATGATAATAGATAAACATTTGGCTACTGGAGGGCTCTATGTTAAAAATTATATTAAAGATGTAAAGGCTCACTCACAATTTTAAAAAGCACAGAAAGATACAAAAACTGCATGTATTTTTAACAGGTCTTTGCATATTTTTATTGCAGTTGTATGAAAGTAAACTTTTACTCAATTTCTTCACAAATTACAACTCAGTTCAGATATCAGAGTATAGAGCTATTCACTTAAATCTCGTCAGTAAGCAAAAATATTGTGATAGATTAAATAATTTTCTTTCATTCGTCTTTCTCCTCTTTATACTATCTTTGTACTAAGGATGATTTTGCCTTAGGATTCATTACACTTAACTTCCTTTGGGCTTTAACATACCACATAGTTATTTCAGTGAGTGGAATGATATAATAGAATTCACAAAACACGAGGAGATGTTTTGAAACTGAACCAAAGACAAACATAGACAAACATATCTGATGTCAAATATTTGACAGTCTTTGATTTTTAGGATTTATTTACACTTTATTAGCATTTTTTGGTCCCTGTGTATAGCTTACTTTGTTTTTAGTTTTTATTTATTATTGCATAGAGACTGATAAATTGATGTGGGGTAGGGGAGACAGAGATACACTTGCAGCCCTGCTTCACCACTCATGAAACTTTCCCTCTGCAGGTGGGGACCAGGACCTTGAACCTGAGTCCTTGAGCACTGTGATGCGAGCACTTAACCAGGTGTACACCACCTGGCCCCTTCAATTACTCTTTATAAGGAATATCTTTAGTGGTCAACCCTCTACCATCCTCCCCACCCCTCGGAGTGAGGGAGCAAACAAACTTGGTATTATTTTGTTTGCTAACATTGCCTCAGTTATTTGAAACTGAACTACTTACCATTTAGGGTTATTGTAGGGAATAGAAAATACAGTGCTAGACTTTTAAACAGGACTTTGCCTATCTCAAACAATCTGCCATTTCTGCTGTCTGCCAGAATAGTTTATCTTCCACTTTTAAACTAGTTCAGTATTAAAATTGGATATGATCTGGCCAAGAAAACATAATTCAGTGAGTGAAGTATGTTTCAGGATATAGAGATCTTTTGACATATGTGTAACCATAGTCATTAGGAAAGGTCATGAAGGAACAGTCCTGTATTGTGAAGAGGAGGAACTTTAGGATATGTAGCCCTCACACCAATTATACCATGCCATGACAACCCTGCTAGTAATGAATGGGTAAGGTTGATGGGCCCTCATGGTTCCAGGCTCTTGTCACAGTGGTGAAGGAACTGAGAGGCCAGCTGAGTAGGTTCTCTGAGGTTTCAGTCCTCTAGATCCTGGTTCTCTTTGAGAATTCTGGTGACATGTCTTCACCATAGGTTCGACCTGAGTGTATTTGAAAGACTCACAAAATCTTACTGTCTACCACTCAACTACTTTTCTGGGTCATTTTATACAACACTTCTTGTGAAAGAGATCACAAGCTGGATCTTTGCCAACTAGAATAAACTGTTTAGCTACTTTTTTTTTATTTTTTAAATCCCTGATTACCAGGACATCCACTTTTTGTACCATAGTAGGGTCCTATGACCTTGCCATGCTGCTCAGGGCTTTAAACCCTTCAGCTCATTCTGAGTTCGCCCCTCATTTCACTTAGCACTTGGGATTGTTGCCTAATCATATCTACCTCACAAAGTGCCCCAGGCAGACAGTGAGATAATAAACCTCTTGGATGGAAATAGTGAAGATATTTAGGTTAAAAGAAAGAAGAAAGTTACCAGAGAATATCTGTGTGCTAATGTATTAAAGTATACAGAATTCTAATCCAAGTAGGATGATTGAGACATGGTATGAGTTTTATCTGTGTATGCTTATTTAGGCTAACTGTTCCTACTGTTTCGAATTAAGAAGAAAACAAAAATGGTGGGCAGCTAATAAGCCAAACTTTGAGGTTCTGTTTTGGTTCTAAACACACTGTATTTTTTTAGTAGGGGTCTCTTGCATGTAAATATTGCTAGTGTATGCATTCTTCTTGCTTTTGTTGATTGTCCATAGCAACCTGGCAACATGTCAAATTCAGTTGTTACTTAGCTACTAAAGACTTTTCTTCTAAAGTTTTATTTGTGTGTTTTTTTAAATTTATTTATTGAGAGTGGGGAGTGACTGGAGAGTGCAGTACTTTGGCACATTTTTTTTTTTTTTGCCTCCAGGGTTAATGTTGGGCCTTGGTGCCTGCACTATGAATCCACTGCTCCTGGAGGCTATTTTTCCCATTTTGTTGCCCTTGTTGTTGTCATTACTATTGATGTTGTCATTGCTATTGTTGTTGGATAAAACAGAGAGAAGTGGAGAGAGGAGGGGGAGACAGAGAGGGGGAGAAGGAGATAAGACACCTGCAGACCTGCTCATGAAGCGACCCCCCCTGCAGGTGGGGAGCCGGCCGACCCCCGACTTGGGCACATTTTGTACTGAGGATTAAACCAGTGATCTCAAGCATGCAAGTCTTGTGCTCTGTCTACTGAGCCACCTCCCTGGCTGCTACCAGAGACTCTTGAACTTTTTTTTTCTAGTTATTACCTTTATGGGGCATGCACTGTGTGTCTAAGAAAGGTAATTTTTAAAAATATCAACCCTAAGGGGAGTTGGGCAGTAGCATAGCGGGTTAAACACAGGCGGCACAAAACACAAGTACCAGCGTAAGGATCCTGGTTCGAGCCACCTGCTCCTCACCTGTAGGGAAGTCGCTTCACAAGTAGTGAAGCAGGTCTGCAGGTGTCTGATCTTTTCTCCCCGTCACTGTCTTCCCTCCTCTCTCTATTTCTCTCTGTCCTACTCAACAATGACGACATCAAAAACAACAATAAAACAAGGTCAACAAAAGGGAATAAATAAATTAATATTTAAAAAATGTATTAACCCTAAGAAACTTAGTGTGTACTTTAGGTTGTGTATATTTAAAAACTATAAAAGCTTCCTCAAAACTCTAGAAATGGCCCTACCTATGACCCAGCAATCCCTCTCCTAGGGATTTACCCAGGATAAACAAAAAAGCATCTACCTGAAAAGACCCATGCATGCCAGTGTTCATAGAAGCAGTTTGTAATAGCCTAAACTGGAAGCAACCCAGATGCCCAGTGACAGATGAATGGCTAAGGAAGTTGTAGTACATATATACACAATAAAGTAGTTACTGTGCAACTGTTAAAAATAAGGAAGTCATCCCCTTTGCAGCATCATGGTGAGAACTCTAAGGCATCATATTAAGTGAGACAAACCAGAAAAGGAAAAACCAATACTTAATGATCTCACTTACAGATAGAATATGAGTAAAGAACAGTAAAGGAAAACAAAGTGGAACTTGAACTAGGCGTGAAGGGACCACCCCCTCCACAGGTGGGGGGGGGGGGGCTCTAACCGAGATCCTTACGCCGGTCCTTGCGCTTTGCACCAGTTGCATACTGCACTACCACAGGACCTCCCTGATACTCAGAATTTTTAAGCATGGATCACATGATAAAGCTGTTTTTTAAATTTTTTTTTTGAGAAATCTCCATACTGTTTTTCAGAGGCTAGACAAGTTTATAGTCCCACCAATAATATATAAAGGTTTCCCTTTCTTCAGTATTTTGTGTTTCTGACCTTTTTGGTTGGACCATTCCGATTGGAGTAAGGTGGTATCTCAGTGTTGTCTTGATTTACATTTACCTTATGATAAATAATGATGAGCATATAAAAAACTTCTTATTGGCCATTTGTGTGTCTTTCTTGGCGAAGTCTGTGCTTTGCTTTTATGTTAGATGTTTTAGATAACCTTCAGAGTAGCATTCAAACAATTAAAATGTATGGTTACAAGTGCTCACAGGGCAGGTATGGAAGTAGTTATCTGTGCAGTGGAATTTTAACTGAAAGGGGACGTCCTATGGGAGGAGAACAACAGCAAAATCCCCCAGGAAGTCAATTATAAGGTATGTTAATCCTTCCATTATATTAACCTCATGATCTTCAATTCCAGAGTACATTTTTCCCCTGCAAGTTCAGCTAAAAATATGCTGAAAGGCAAAAATCCATAAGATAATAAAATAAAAATGTGGACCTAAGTCTCTACAGTACAAATTAAAAAATAAAATCCCTAGTTAAATGTTGAGCCTCTGACAGATCCTTTACTCTCTTACTATTAGTAGACTAGTCCTTTGGGATCTTATAAAATAATGATTTAAAAAATGCACATATAGAAGACCAGTGGTTGAATGATTTACCCATCTGATATTATTTATTTTGGTAGTTTTTTTTCTTATTCGTGAAGTTGATTAATGTAATGATAGCTATTAGTGACCTTGTCTTCTTAATATATAAATTGATTAAAAATATCCTATCAATTACTATATATTTTTATAGAGACAAATGCCTATATCATGCTTATGTATTCCAAAGTTTGTTCTATGAAGGTAGATAATACTGCTTTACAAATTTCTTATGTTAATCTATTAACATGAACGTAAGTTTACTGTGATAATTGAACTGTATTAATATTAACTCCCTTCATTATTTGAAAGTATCAGCACTGTCTTTTAATTAGAAAGTAGCATGTGATTATTTCCCTGTTCCTTAAGCAGTTTGAAAAATTCTAGCATTCATTGTGATTTAAAGTGGAAGTAATTTAAACTTATTTATTTATTTATTTATTTAACACATTAGTACATTTGGCAATAGACTCAAGATGGTAGAGCTGTGTGGTCCTTAGGCAGTAGGATTGCTGGGCATAATAAATACAAGATTGGGGAGCCGGGCAGTAACACCCTGGGTTAAGCGCACGTGGGGCAAAGCACAAGAACCTGCATTAGGATGCCGGTTTGAACCCCAGGCTCCCCACCTGCAGGGGAGTCGCTTCACAGGCAGTGAAGCAGGTCTGCAGGTGTTTCTCTTTCTCTCCCCCTCTCTGTCTTCCCCTCCTCTCTCCATTTCTCTCTGTCCTATCTAACAATGACAACATCAATAACAACAACAATAATAATTACAACAACAACGAAAAACAACAAGGGCAACAAAAGGGAAAACAAAATATAAAAAAAAATTAAAAAACTTTAAAAAAAGAAAGTGAACTCACCATAATAAATAAATAAATACAAGATTGTAGGGTTACAGGGCCACTATTCCCACCATCAGAGTTCCATATCCTATCCCCTCCATTGGAAGCTTCCCTATTCTTTATTCCTCACAGAGTATGGACCCAGAATCATTATGGCGTGCAGAGGGTGGGAGATCTGGCTTTTGTGATTTAAGCCATATGCTTTCTGGCTCTCATTGCTTTGCTCAGAAAACTGTAGATTCTTGAAATGTTTGGTCTTAGTTTCCAAGACTTAGAGCTCAGCTCTCAAGTGCTATTCTCTACTTTTAGACTTTTTAAGTTTTCTTTTTTTCTTACTTCCATGGTTATCGCAGGGACTCAGTGCTTGCACTATGACTCCACTGCTATTTTTTCCATGTTATTGGATAGGACATAGAGGAATTAGGGGGGGGGGGAATGGAGAGAGAGAGAGATGCAGAGAGAGAGAGATGTGCAGACCTACTTCATTCCCTATGAAGCTTCCCCCTTGCAGGTCGCAAGCTTGGGGCTTGAACCTGGAACCTTGCGTGGGTCCTTGAGCTTAGTATTATGTGCACTTAGCTGGGTGCGCCACCACCTGGCCCCTGACTTTTAATTTTTCCAGTTCAGCTAAGTTTAAATTATAGATGCTACTTCTCATTAAAATAAACTTAAGTTGATATGATGATAGTTACTTACACCTCTATGGGCATGTTTTCATCTTATCTACTTTCATCACTGTATAGTTGGAGAGTCTTTACTTAGACATAATGCTTGTTGGTGTGACAATTTTACTTCTGTATTAATATTCTAAACATACTCAGTCCTTCGGGTAAGAGTAGGTTTTGATGTGTAAGCTGATGAACTGAGAATCTGCTGGTGCTTTTGGTGGAATAGGAGTCTTTCAGGGAGGGGAGATTTGTCAGGAAACTGTGTGGACTCCAAGCCTCAATTCCATTTTTGCTTAGGGCCAATTTGAAAAAAAAAGTATATATATATATATATATATATATATATATTGGATAGATAAAATGAGAAGTCGAAAAGGTAGGGGGAGATAGAGAGGGAGAGAGAAAGGGGCTGGGTGGTGGAGCACCCTGCTAAGTGTACATAGTACAAAGTGCCAGCTTCAGGGTTAAAGTTCCCAGCTCCCCACAGGCGGGGGAGAGAGGGTTGTCGCTTCTCAAGTGGTGAAGCGGGTCTACAGGTTGTCTTTCTCACTTTTTAAAAAAAAAATCTATTTGTTTATTCTTGGATAGAGACAGTGGAGAGGGAGATACAGAGAGGGAAAGAGACAGAGAGACATCTGCAGCCCTGCTTCAACACTTATGAAGCTTTCCCCATGCAGATGGGGACCGGGGGCTTGAACTCGAGTCTTTGTGCACTGTATGTGCATTAAACTATGTGCACCACCACCAGGACCCCTCCCAATCTCTTATTCTCCCTCCCCTCTTAATTTCTCTCTGTCCTATCCAATAAAAGTGGAAAAAATGGCCACCAGGAACAGTGGATTCCTAGTGCTGGCACCGAGCCCCAGTGATAAGTCCTGGGGGCCATTTGTTGTTAAAATTCGGAGCTTCAGCTGGCCGGGCTAGCTTCACAGGTGGGTAACAGAGACGACCAGAGACATACGGCTGGGCAGGGAAGCTGTATTTCTTTATTCAAGAAACAACGATTTATATACTAACCCAAACTAATCACCAAACAGAACTCTGTTGCCTCTTTCCCCCGCGGCGGCGGTGCCAAGCACTCTTGAACTCTCCAACTCTGGAACTCTGTCGGGGTTCCTTGGGGCGGGAACAAGCGGGCCCGCGAAACTAGCAGGACTGAACCAATTTTCTTGGCAGGGGGAGAGCTAGAACAACCCAATGTAAAGTATACAACAATTTGGAGGCAAATAAATAAATGAATAAATAAGTAGCAAAAGTAAAATTAAAAAAGGAGAGAGGGAGAGAGGGACACCTGCTACACTGCTTCAACACTTGCAAAGCTTTCCCCTTCAGGTGGGATGTGTGGCGGGGGTGGCGGGATGGGGGGACTTGAATCCAGGTCCTTGCTTAGGTGAGCTCAACTAGGTTCACCACCACTGGGCTTGGTGCTGGACCCAATTTGTAGTACTTCTAATTTCTAAGCAGATAGTTCTGTGTACTTGTTGATATTCTTTGCTGACTAGTTAAATGTTCATGGGACAGATCCAACAGTGTAACATATAACCCTACACAATGAATTCTAGGTGGTCTGCAGCTGCTTTGTAACTTCTAAAATATAGTATCATGTGAGGTGTTGGATATTGCCAGATTTACAAATCTATTCTTGCCTCAATTCCGGACAGCCATTTTAAGACCCAACTTAAGAATGATAGTGGAGGTGAGGTGGGCAAAAGGTTTGAGTTGCCAACTCTGTTTTACTTGTAGGAATAAAAAAAAAAATTGAAACAACTTACCTGGGGGGAAAAAGCAACATAGCTTTGCCATGCTTAAACCCAGACTCTCCTACAATTGGAAGAAACTTTGGTGCTTGGTTTCTTTCCCTCTCTGTTAGTTTTTATTCTCCCTCTCCCTCTCCCTCTCCCTCTCCCTCTCCCTCTCCCTCTCTTCCTCTCTTCCTTTCCTGTTGTTTTGTTTTTAGCAGAGGACTGCTCACTTCTTACTTAAGGTGGTGCAGGGGATTGAACCTGGGACTCTGGAGCCTCAGGCATGAGAGTTTCTTTGCATAACCATTATGTTATCTATCCCTGCCCCTCATTTTTTTTCTATCTGAAAACTCTGGCAGTGAAAAAAAAATAACTGAGAATATAAATAAAAACATTATTTGCATTCTCATTTTGGAAGTGCAGAAGAGATTTTACTATTGAGATCTGTCCTTTCTTTTGCCTCTGTTCTGTTATACACCATTCTCAATTCTTTTTTTAAAATTTCTTTATTTGGGGTTTAATGTTTTATAGTCAACAGTAAATACAATAGTTTGTACATGCATAACATTTCTCAGTTTTCCACATAAGAATACAACCCCCACTAGGTCCTCTGTCATCCTTTTCCAGGACCTGTACTCTATACTTATACTCCCCCCATCCCACCCCAGAGTCTTTTACTTTGGTGCAATACAGATTCTAAATTCTTAATGTGAAAAGTACCGTATACTTACTAACATACTCCCCAAACACATTCCAAAGGTTACTCTGGAGGGAGAAAGAGAAATGGAAGTGGAATATGGGATAAAGTATTAATTAATTAATTGAAGTTATCTTGTTAGCTGTGCTATAGATTTTATTGTAAAAGTATGGGATTACCTACATTATTGTAGACCAAATCTTGAAGCTTTCCCAAAATTTATTATATGAAAATTTTGTTGTTGTCATCTCTGGGACCTCACTGCTCAAAGGTGATGTTTTCATTCATATATTCATTCATACACACACACACACACACACACACACACACACACACACACACACACACACACGGGGAGAGAGAGAGAGAGAGAGAGACTAAAGCACAACTCTTCTTCAGTGAGTTTAGAGCTGTACTTGGACTTGAACCTGGGTTGCACACACAGCAAAGGATGTGCACTATCCAGGTGGGTTGTCTTGCCAATGCTTAAAGACCTTGATTTTCCTTATTTATTTGTTTATTTATTTATCTGAGATAAACCAGAACATTATTTTGTCATATGTGATGTGGCTTTCATGTGTGGGATCAAACTTGGGATTTCATGCTTATTTAGAGGTCCAGTACTCTAGTTACTTCTCTACCTATTGGGCCTCATTCTATGAAACTCTTATTAAATTAATGTTGGCTACATAAATTGTAAAGTCCAAGTAAATTTGTAAATTAATTATAAAGTCAAAATTAGAATCCAGGATGTATTGTTATGCTTGTTGTTGTTATTTATCCCTAGAGTAGGATAATTGAAATGCACTTTGACTGTGTGTCTAAATAGTTTGACATTTCTAGAATCCTGTTATTGATGTGAATATATTTGAAAATATATCCTTGATTTGAATTTACAGTTAAGCAATAAATTTTGAATTCATATAACTTCCAAAGTAGCAGACATTCAATAAAATAAAATAATTACAGCAAGTACTCTTTGTAATCTGATGAATTGTAGAGTTCAACACTTCGACATTGGGGGTTTTGTTTGTATATATTCATATGTAAAAACATCACATATAAACTTTATTTTTTATATTTTACATTTGTATGTAGTATTTTATATACTATGTTTGGCTTTTATGAAAGTGGTCTGGGTCAAGTAAGCTGATAGGACAGATTGAGTGAAGTAAAACACACAACTCTTGTTTCTTTATGTCTACTAGTATCTATATACATAATCTAGGTTACAAAGAGGATTCCTACTGAAAATTTGTATGCTGAATAATTCTGTTGTCATTGTTCAACTTTTTGAAAATTCTTCAGGACTGGGAAATAGCTCTCCTAGTTGAGCACATATTTTACCATGCTCAAGGTCCTGGGTTCAAGCCCTGGCACTATAGATATACCATGGCAACTCAATGGAAAAATCTCCCTGGTCATTGCAGTGTTGCGATTGTATCTCTCTCCCTTTTTTTTTTTTTAAAAAAAAATTATCTTTATTTATTTATTGGATAGAGACTATCAGAAATCGAGAGGAAGGGGAGACAGAGCGGGAAAGAGACAGAGAGATACCTGCAGCCCTGCTTTACCACTCGCAAAGCTTTCTTCCTGCAGGTGGGGACCGGGGGCTTGAGCCTGGGTCCTTGCGCATTGCAATATATGCGCTCAACCAGGTGCGCCTCCACCCAGCCTTGTATATCTCTCTTTCTCTACCTATCTGAAATAAAAGAAAATGTCTGCTTAGGAACAGTGGTAATTGTGCATGCTTGAAGCTGCGTATCTGTGAAAATGGAAAAAAAAAGCTTTCAAATACAGTATGCATAATAATAACTCATCAAAGCAAGACACCATATTCCAGACATCTCCATGTCCCCCATCTATTTAAAAAGTGTTTTAGTCCTAGAGAATAAATTGTGTATCACTATTCTGTTAAATACAACAGCATATATAATAGATTTTAAGATATTGGAAATTCCCTTAGAATTGATTTTAGAAGCCAGATTAAGAACCAGTTTTTCATTGTTTTTGTAGAAAGCTAAGGTGTTTTTTTAAATATCAAATATAAATTGAAAGAGAAATTTATGTTATAGAAGTAAAAAAATTGAGCATTAGTAGTCTCTTTTCTTTTAGGAAGTATGCATATGGTCCAATACTTTTATGTTCTTTTTCTCTTTATCACAACAAAACTATAAGAAATTCTGCTTTTATTTTCTCATCTCATTTTACACACTAGTAACAATATAGCCTAACATATATTATTCACTTTATGAGTTGTGTCCTGACTCAATTTTATGTCACCCAATTTTACTGTCTAGAAAAAAATTGAATAAACGGATTGGCTGAGTATGGGTGATGTTTCTTTTCTTGAAATTTGTATCAAATTAGGTCAGTTCCATTCAAAGTGCATTGATTGTGAACAGGGAAGAATATTTTCCCCCAAATCAAAGTGCTGTTACCAGAAAATGGGAATAAAGATATGTATTTAAGAAAACCTATATGACTAGAAACAAGTGTACTTTGTGACTGAATATTCTCCCATTTAATTAAGACTTATTACTTTGAGTAACCCTTTTATCTTGTAAAGTAATAAAGTTCTGATTTCATTAATTATGAAAAGTTATAATTTCAAAATACTTAATAACATTGAGAACTATGTTTCTAGGACTGCTTCTGGATAGACTTTTCATTATCACCTTGTATTTATATTGGTAGCTTCTGCGGGTCATAGAAATCTGTGTTCTAAGAGTCACTATACTGGAATTTGCATAGTGATGAAAACACAAACCTTCTGCCTTCCAATGGAAATATTTGGAAGAGATTTCCTTTAATTTTTTTGATTGGTCTTAATTTCCACCAAGTCTTTTATATTATTTTAAACTTTAACTGCTACAAGAGCAGTAGCAACTACTGCAGAGAGCTACTATTGAGGATTTATCGCCAGTGGGACAGTTATAATGTACAGAGATTGCTGTGGGGCATTAGTTACAATGGAGAATATGGTTTCAATTGATAAGAGTTATTTCTGGTAAGAATGGATATTTAAAGGAGAATTAGTGCCTTTATCATTTCATTTAGCATTGGATCATTATTCTCTAGTGAGTGAACTACAGCCATTGAACTCCAAGTTGTTTGAAAATCTAATTTTTGACTTCCCTAAAGTTAATGAAACCAATGGTTGGCTCTTGACCAGCAGAAGCCTTACCAATAACATAGCCAGTTGATTAATACACATTTGGCATGTTATAAATATTATGCATACTATATATTATACTGTATTCTTAACAGTAAAGTAAACTAGAGGAAATAAAATGCTATTAAGAAAATCACGGAAGAGAAATACATTTACAGTGTACTTTAAACTTTACGGTTTGAAACTTTACATTTTAAAAAATATTTACTTTCTTTGTTGCCTTTTTATTGTTGTAGTTATTATTGTTATTGTTGTTGTCGTTGTTGGATAGGACATACAGAAATGGAGAGACGAGGGGGAGACAGAGAGCGGGAGAGAAAGACAGACACCTGCAAACTTGTTTCACCGCCTGCAAAGCAACTCCCGGGGGCTTGAACCGGGATCCTTACGCCAGTCCTTGCGCTTTGCTCTACGTGCACTTAACCCGCTGCACTACTGCCGGACTCCCAAAACTTTACATTTTTAAACAGTGTTGTACTTTAAAGTTTACATTTTCTCTTTACAAGAAAATCTGCATGAGTGCAGTTCAAATTAAGTTTTTCAAGGATCAACTGTAATTTTAATATTGTTAGAATGAATTAAATTGATACTGGCTTTTAAAAAAGTAGTGAACTTTATTTTTGAAGCATTTGCAACTGTGCTGTAAAATTGAGTGAAAACCAGTGTTTTAAAATTGAGTGAAACCCCTATGTTTCTGCCCCGCCCCCATGTATACAACGAGAATTAACATTTACTTCATGTTATTTATGAAAATATGGAGAGCTGCACGAAATATTTTGCATGTTCACTACCACATCTAAAGAGCATCTTCTTTCTCTGCCTTAGGAGTATAAAGGGTAAAGTGTTCTAGTGCGAGGAAGCATTCTTTGACTTAACTCTGAGAGTAAGAAAAAACAATTTTTTATAATCTTCCCAGTAGAGCATTGCCACCATGGAAGGCCACAGGAAGAATAGGGATCGAATGTAACCTTGTCTGGGGCCTCCTGCTGTGCATATCAAACTGATTTGGCAGTGTTCCAGAAGAGCCTTATGCTTCAAGGGCAAGCACACTCACCATGGCATGAGTCCTGGGTTCTCTCCTAGCTCTTCCTCTAGATTGCTGTGTGGTCAAAGTTGTGGAGCTGAGCAACCTCTAACATTTACCACCTGCAATTTTGTGATTCTGTGATTTGATCAAATGTTTTTAATCCTACAAACACAGAGGTGTGAAATAAGAGGAAAAGCACTAGAGGTCTGGGGCAGTATCTCATCGTGATCACAAATCACTTGAAAGCCTTTTGACAAATCACTTGGTCTTTCTGGGTTTCAACTATGGACATGTTGTGATTGGACTTTTCTTTGGTAAGATTCTTGGACTGTCTGGCTTAAAATAGCTAGTTACTATATGGTATTATCTATCTCAGGGATAACTGCTCTATGAATAAGTAACTTCAAAAGGAGATTTATTGACACTTTAAGCCATGGATAACTTTTGAGCAAACTTCTTTGGGTCTTCATGCCAGATATATTCTTGGAAGTAACATAACTGGATCCAAGAGTTTGCTGCTAAGCTATTTGCTAAATAAATGTTAAACAAACTTAAAGGGATAGAGTCTCTTTTCTACAGTACAGCTAAATGCACACAATATAAATTTTAATAGAAATATGCATCCCAAAGTTTGTATTTTTTAAAATTGTCTTTGTATAACTTAAGAGAAGAAAGGGGGAAAGCAGGTTTTTTTTTCTTGTAATAATGTTTTTCATGTAAAACATATAAGTTGCTATAGATTGATTTTCTTTTCTATCAAGTGACTCAAATAAGAGTGTGATTTCTGTATATTGTGCATTACTGCTGGTGTGAAAATAGGCAAGGAAAACCTTTCTTAACTCAGAGGACTAGGTTCCATTGGTGGGTTTTATTTGCAGAACCTCTCCCTGGAAATTTAGACTAGGCCTCAAAGCATTTAGACCAAGGTTTACTTGGCTAGCCCAGGTAATGAATGCATAGGTATGCTATTTCACTGGGCTGGGGTTATCCCAACCTTTATTTTCTATCTCAGTACTCAGTGGCTTGACAGAGTTAATGAATCATTTCAAAGTACCTGGGGGTTCCCTGTTGGCATTCCTGATGTAGCTGCTGGCAAACATGTTTTTTATACCCTTCCTGGAAGTGAAACTCCTATCTTAAATGTATAATTTCCCCTGCCCAAGAAGGTCAAAAGCACATTTATATAGTTCATAAGAGTATAAAAGAGTCATTCAGTGTCTCCCTGCCAAGCCATTTGACTGGACCATTGCTTACTCATTTTCCATCTCTACTTATGGAAACTGCAGAAATTCATGGTTTAGTATGGTCCCTGAAACAATCTTAGGGCAGATGATCTTCATCTTTTTTATAATCAAACTCCATATTGTCAAATTTGCCAATTTATGTTGATAATGTAAAAAAGTGGTTACTCAAACTGCCAGCATTTAAACATTGCAGAAATATATAAATTAAAGCAAAAATCTTTGCAAGAAAAAAAAAACTACAAGGAAACACCACTTGAGAAAGTAACAGTTCACTTAACATCGAAATGCTGAGGATATTCAAAATAAGCCTTAGTGAGTTTCTTTACTGAATGCTTTTCTACCACTTGGTAGAAAATTTAATTTTCCTAAGAAGAATCAATATTTTTTGAACATTTAACATATGCTAAGTCATTTACCACTTATAATACCTTTAGTAGTGTAATAGAATCTTTGGAGGTGTAAGGATTGTTGTTGGTGAAAACTGAAGATTTACAGTGTCTCACAATTTCTGTGTTATAAATTGGACATGTTAGAAATGGGCTTTGGCTCTTAGCTTAGTGCTTTTGGAAATCTTGTGCTGTACTGTTTCACCACCTGAGAAAAAGAACAATTTGCTGAGCAGAACAGCAGTTTGCATTGTTTTCTTATTTGCCCACTTTAACCAAATCTACTTCCTGCCCTTTCTAGCATGCTTTCTTTCTCCCAGTGTTAAAACTTGGTGCATGTTGTTAAAGTTCCGGGGCTCTAGCAGGCCAGGCTATCGTCGCGGCGGTAGAGAGAGACACACGGTAGAGAGGGACACAGGGCTGGGCTGAGAAGCTGCAGTTTAATCTTTATTCACGAACGGGCAAATCACCACACCATGTGCTTCCCAATCATTGTCCCTCTGTGGCTGGGCTGCACGTCCTTAGCATAGGGGGCGGGGAGAAAAAGGCGCAAGAAACTAGCAAGGGCCAAACCAGTTCTCTCAGAGTTGGGGGGAAGGGGAACAAACCAATATAAACATAGCAACAGGTGCATTTTTTCTCTTTTCTTTCTTTCTTTTTTTTACTTATATCACCCCCTTCCATTCTCTTTCCCAGCATTCCTGGTTGCCACAGGTGTTTCATTCAGGTTTCACATAGAGAAATTGCTTTGTGCATTCTGTCAAAAATTGTCTAATTTTACTTAATGTTTTGACATTTATTGTACATCTGTTATCAATATGTAATGTGTATGTATAGTAACAAACTAGATCACCAACCTCCAGAAAACAGTTTTTCTTATACTTTTTGCAGTGTTAAAGGCCAGTAGTACATCGTCAGTAAGTTCTCAAACATGTAAGTTATGTTGTTTGCATCTCTGTGTTAGGATACAGGTGTTAGGTAAAATTTAATCATCTTTATGATTATTATTTATCAGCATTGAGTACAGATGGTGAGGGAATTTCCATATACTTTATCTTCTTACTGTAAGAGGCCCATGCATAACAAACCTTGCTCTGTCTCAGCCTGCCAGAGTTTTCTGACACTTTCCTGGGAAGTCCAAACAGATGGACAAATCTGTAATTACTTTGTAGTAGTTACTTTGGTTTACTGTTAGTTTATTAAGGAACTCTTGAGGCTTCTCTTCCTTTATTTCTGTTTATGCTTCTGAACTGAAAGGCTCTGGGTCATTAGGAAATGTAAAGGTGGCTTGAGATGATGACAAGGAGGCATTTTTGATTTGCATTTCCTTTAAAGGATTTTCATTCTCAGTATAGCTTACACGTGTAGTTGCTGTTAAATTGGAGCTTGGCCAAAAATGCCAGTGAAATATTTGTGGTTTTAATCTTCAACTATGAAAGAAGAGCAGGATATTTGACTTTTAACAAGTGTGTTGTCTTTATTCATGCTTTGTTATCATGTTTTTTAATTATATCTTTTCTCTAGCTTTATGTACCACATAGTCTTTGGAGTTACCTTTATCTGTGGGAATATTTTAATTTCAGATTAAGCTTTTGCTGGAGGTCAGACTATTATTTTACTATTTCTAGGGAGAGTATCCATTGGCCTGTAGTATATGAGTAAACTAAGGCATGAATTCATTGACTGGCATTGCATAGTAGCTGGTATACTTATTTGGTATATATTATTTGATAGATGTGCTTGATGCTACTGTTGAGATTAATGGAATTGAGTAGTAGCATTATTAGGGGGTTTTATGCATATATAGTACATAAATCAGTGAATATTTTTTTTACTATAAGCATAATATACACATAGAAATAAGAGTGTAGAGTTCATATTTAGTTTGATTTGTAAACACACAGAATAATGAGTCCAGGAAAAGATAAGAAATAGATCTTCATATAAAGTAGTAGTTTTAAAAGCATGCAAAACATTTTAAGACAGTCTGCATTGTGAAGTGGAGATTGGAGTATGCTAGAAAAGTGGAGAAAGCCAGTGGAAAACATAGTGAAACAGTGAATGTTAGGTTGTTAATCTGTGATGTGGACATGTTTTGTCTCTTAGAGGTCATGCTGACTCTTAGATTAAAAATAAGGCCTCTTTCAAAGCAAAAGCATAGTTTAATATAGAAATATTAAAATCTGCTTTTGCTTTTGTCAGGTGTAAAATCATAAATATTCTATTTTTAGAAGGATGAGGAAAAACATGTCTCTTTTTCTAGCAGTGTGGTTATTTTATTAAAACATGTCATTGTTTCTTGCTCCATAAATGGAGAGGCATCTGTACCATGCATTGGATTATGCCCAACCATTTTTTCCATTTGAATGTAATTATTCCTTAACAAATAATTGCAGTCTAGAATGACTTTTATTGAGCTTGATTGAATTAGGGTTATGTATGAAAATGAGTTAGTTAAAGCTTAATCTATTACCCAGAGAATTGATAAAAACATCAGAAAATCAGTCATTCATGAGGATTAAATATTCTTCCACATAAGTGGGCAACATGGTTGCCTTGGAGTCCCTTCTGCACTGAGTAAGTAGTGGTGACATCAGGGTGCAGAACACACAGTGTTGACATAGATGGGAATTTTGCCATAATGTGCCTCTGAATGTTAAACTGGACATTAACATTAATTGGAAATCTTGCTATATTGTCAGACATGACATCTCATTTTTTGGCCCCCAAAGTATACTAAGCCTTTAAAAACATAGCACCCAAAGAACAGTGAGGAAATTGTGCCACTAAGTGAATTCCTTTATGATATTTCAGTGTTTTGTTAAGGCCAAATATTTATGATTGGATTGTGGAATGCCAAGTCAGATGCACTTTTTGTGGTAAGAGATAGCTATCTCATCCTCTTATGATGAATTTTCTCAGAGGGGGTCCCACACTGTGCCAACTTTTGCACCCTGTGGAAGACAGTAACATAGATAAAAACAGTTGCAATAGGGGAAGGGAACAGGTTCTTAATGAGGGTGAGAGCTAAAGCATGAGAAGTCAAAGATCCAAAGCCCTGTGTCGACGTGAGCTTGAGGAAAAGCCAAAGTGGAATTGAGAGACTACAGACAGGCATGGGTGACTCAGGGAAATCCACTTCAGCTGTGGTTATGGACACATTAAAATTGTTCTGCAGGGTTATGTTCCCACTTCAGACTCTTCCCCCTCCTCCTTAGCCACCTGCCCTCTGACACACAACCACTCATTTCCATCAAATCAAAACACATTGTGAAAGTGCTTGTAACTTAAATGCACAAGAACTTGTGCTGAAACTGCTTTTCTGAAGCCACTCATGGGCAAGAGCCAGATACAATCTGGAGTCTCAATGTTTGGTTATCAAAGAATTCAAAGGAAGTCTGTCTCAGGCAGGATCTTCAACCTTGAAAAATGATCTTAGCTCTGTGGCTGATTCCCTGGCTTCTCTCTTCTAGTCAGTTAAATCCAGCATGATTTCTTTATTACCTTAAAGTTTTTAAAACCCATATTGACCACAGAACAGCCTACCTTTTTCCTTTCATGCCATCACTTTATTATTCATGGATCACAGGAGATAAATTATTGACAATAGTCAGATTAAGGTGAATCTATGGTTCATTTTAGAGTATAGATCTGGTTATAGGAAAACATTCTGTAAGGATACTAAAGATTAGAGTTTATTTTTGATCTTCTAAAAGAAGTTCTGTATGTAGGATATATTAGCATATGTTATTTCTCACTTAGCAAGTACTCACTTTTAAAACAAAATAAGCACATTTTAAAAACAAAATAAGAATTAAACTCATGTTGTCGAAGTGAATGGTTGTATCTATACTCCCAATTTTGATATTACAGCTATATTTACTTCTTTAGTTAATATCAGTTTATTTGACATTTATCTATGATTTTTTACTCACTTGTTTTACTGTACTTAAGCAATATTTCCCTGTGCTGACTTTTACACATTTATTTAAAGAAAATGGAAATAAACATATGAGATAGGCAGTAAATTTCATATTCTTAAAATGGCATTTTAGTTAATATTAGTTGCCTAGTTTATTATAATTAAAAAGCAAATCTTTATACCATTTAATTAGTTTATGTTATATGCTTCCATAGTAAACACATGGACTTTTAATTGGAAAAATAGCCATGTGTATCATTTGCAGTTTGTTTCAAGAATCTGGATTTATTTATCGATACTCTTAATAAATATCGATGAGTGAGTAGTATCTTGTGTGAAGCCACATGAGATCATTTAATATTTTACTCATTATTTCCAGCTATTGTTTTCTTCTGTAGCACTGGGTGACAACAGAATCACCTAAATCTTGCTTGATATGATTTCTCAAATGAGTTATTACACATTTTATTACACCTGATATTTAAGAGTTAATTCTTTCATATCATAGTGGTTGATTAAGGGGAAACAAACAAATAAAATTCTTGAGCCAAGCCATAAAATGACTAGTACTACTAATAGATCTAAGTTGGTGAGTGAAAACTAAATTTTTTCATTAGCCCCCCCCCCCCCAAAAAAGGAAACAAACTGATTTTTATCTAGAGTATGTTAAAGCCATATCTTTGCATTGGTATAATCTGTAGGGATTTGAGGGCCAGAAAGTGTAAATTTAGTATTACCACTAAAGTATCCTAGAAACCAAATAAACATATTTCACATAGAAGCTGAAATAACTTATTTAAAATAATACAATTAGTGCAGTTAGGGAGGTGAGTTAGTCAGCACCATGCAGAATTTGTATGCTTGAGGCTGTAATAGTTTAATCTCAGGCCTTGGTGTATGTACTCTTTTTCAATCCCTTTCTCTTTAATGAATAAATTGTTAAAAATGGATATAATTTGTGAATGGTGTGTAGACAACTACCTTGGGGAGACATGAAATTGTAGTTATGTGACTACATATAAAAACAACTGTCTTTTAAATCATAATTTTTCCTAGTAAAGCCATGTAAGAAAAAAAAACTATTAAAAATGTATAGCTTAGGCATGTCTATTCACAGTGTTAATGTTAAATGCTGTTTAACTTATATGTATGCCAATTTCTTAAAAGATGAGAAATAACTAAATTTAATATCAAATCCTATTGAATAATTATAATGTTTTTTTAAGTTGAAATGGAAAATAAACATTCATGTTCATTCTTTAAATAGTATTAGCATAGGGTTATTCAATGATTGGTTTGGACTGTTTACTGATCATATAAATAATTGGGGAGTATAAAGAAGACTATCAGATTTGTGTGGCTTCCTGTGTTAACCACTTTCTTATGGTCTTTCATAGAATCCTGCTGCATCACGGAAGCTGGGAGTTCTGATGTTCCATTGAACTCACAATGGAAAGTCTTGACTTGACCGGTAAGAGCAACGACATTTGGTGTGAATCTTATTGACTTGCCTGGAAACAGTGAAGCAGTCAAAAATAATATACTATCAGGGCTGGTCTCAACTTTTCCCTATCTAATGGACTTACCTTTAATGTTATTGATAATTGGGGAAGTGCAATAATTGTGATTATGAATTCTTAAAAAGCTATTTCAAAAATTCTGGTTATTTCTCCATGGTGTATTCCTTATGAAAAAAGTCAAGTTACATATATGGAGAGGTAGCACACTTAAATTGGAAGGCAGCTATGCTCACTGCTCACCATTATACTACCAACGCAGCACACCTAAATTGATACAGTCCCCCAAAGCTAATTATTTTCCCCTGCTGTTTGGAGGTTAATAGCAAATGAATCAGATTAGAACTATTGAGTTTATATATATATATAAAAAAACCACTAAGAATAATAGCATATGTAATGGCACAAAACTTTTGAATATAAAAACCACTCAATGAAGAAAAGTTGAGATTTTAAGGTCTATATGTGTGGCGAATGATAGCAAATGCTGCACCTCTGTCCTTTTGTGCATGTTATTTTTAAAGCTTTCTGTGGTAGGGTAAATGGGTTTAAGTATGGCAATAGTATTTCAGGTTTAATTTTAAAACAGCTAATGTATTCTTTTTTAGCCTGGAAACAAGTTGATAACTTACTGAGGTTTAAATTTTTTGCAGTAAATTTGATATGACTTAAATATGGACCAATGTAGTAATTGTTAATTTTCAATTTTTAGGATATAAACAAAACAACAACAAAAAAACCACAATTTCTGACCACTGAAAATTGACCTTACATCTTGCTTTATTTTTGCTAGCTTATTAAATGTTTCTAGAATATCTAAAACACCAGTAAGTGTACAACTGTGTGTTCTTTTTATGATAACGAGCATAAATATAAAGCCTCTGAACCATTCTTCTGTCATTACCTAGAAATACATATTTTGTATAATGTATGTAATTTAGCTTGAATGTGTATTTACTAGGCTATTGAAACACTAATAAAACCTTAATATCAGAGAGAAGATTGAGATTTAATTGCCATATTTCCTCCTTTTTGGTCTGTTCTTTAAGATACAGTTAAGTTAGAAATGTAAATTATGAATCAAAGAACACCAGTTAGGATACAGTAGTAGGTTGTATGTGCTTTCATGGGATCAACTGGTTTAGATAGAGACTGAATATTTATACTGAAATTTCAAGTATTTATATTGAAAATTCAAGTATTCAGTTCCTTTTTTTTTTTTTTTTTTTTTAATTTATTGATCTAATAATGATCAGTAAGACCTTAGGATAAGAGGGATACAATTCCACACAATTCTCACTACTAGAGTTCCGTATTCCATCCCCTCCACTGGAAGCTTTCCTTTTCTTTCTTTCTTTCTTTCTTTCTTTCTTTCTTTCTTTCTTTCTTTCTTTCTTTCTTTCTTTCTTTTCCTTTTTGTTGCCCTTGGTTTTTTTTTTTTTTATTGCTGTTGTAGTTATCATTGTTGTTATTGATGCCGTCGTTGTTAGATAGGACAGAGAGAAATGGAGAGAGGAGGGGACGACAGAGAGGGGGAGAGAAGCACACCTGCTTCACCACCTGTTAAGTGACTCCCCTACAGATGGGGAGCCAGGGGCTAGGAATCCTTAAGCCAGTCCTTCTGCTTCCAGGCCACGTGCGCTGCTCTACCGCCAGACTCCCAGTTTTCCTATTCTTTATCCTTCTGGGATTATGGACCCAGGATCATCTGGGGTGCAGAAGGAAGAAGGTCTAGCTTCTGCAATTGCTTCTCCACTGGACATGGGCATTGGCAGGTCAGGCCATACTCCTAGGCTGTTTCTTTCCCTAGTGGGGCAGGGCTCTGTAAAGGTGGGGTTCCAAGACACATTGATGAGATATACTTAAAATAGGCTTTCTAGCTTCTTCCAACATGAAGGCCCCAAATCTCATCTGCTATGTTCTTATCTTCAGGTTCCTGATTATTAAACAATTTGTGCTACTTTATACCTTAATTTTTTCAGCTACCAAGTTGCAGATGTTACCATGACGCCACCCTGACTTCAGTTTCTAATCTAAAAGGAAGCTAAGTTTAGTGAGGCTTGAGAGAAGTTCAATTTGTGGCAGCATATTCTGAATTCACTAAATACGATATCTAGAAAGTAAAGTGGGCCACTTTTTCTGACCTCTTGTAAAACAAAATTAAGTTAGCATTAGCTAACGTATGGTGACATTTACTAACCGTATAATCTATATTTCTGTATGTTAATCAGACTATTGTAGTAAAATATTGACCATAAACAGAAACTTATGAACTTCAAGTTGCTTATAAATTTTAAAATAAAAAGTTTAATTGAAGAGATCTGAGACTATATACCTCTAACTGATATATGTTTTCATCTTAAATCCAGTACTAAGAAGATTACATACAAAACCAGTAATAGTTTAGGGAGCAAATCCTGGAAAATGTTACTTGGCAAATGTTTCGAGATATTAGATGCTAGTTTCCAAAAAATCTAGGAAACACATCATCAGTCAAATTAAAGTTCCTCTTTAAATATTCAAAGGCTCTCCCAAGTCTAAAAAATATTTTACACTCATGTTAATATTCTTTTTTTTGCCTTCAGGGTTGTTGCTGGGGCTCAGTGCCTGTACCACTAACCCACTGCTCCTGGAGGCCATTCCCCCCCCTTTGTTGCCCTTGTTGTTGTAGCATTGCTGTGGTTATTATTGTTGTTGATACTATTATTGTTGGATAGGACAGAGAGAAATTGAGGAGGGGAAGACAGAGAGGGGGAGAGAAAGACAGACACCTGCAGACTGCCTGTGAAGCGACTCCCCTCCAGGTGGGGATCCGGGGACTAGAACCAGTATCCTTAAGCCTGTCCTTGCTCTTTGTACCACGTGCGCTCAACCCGCTGTGCTACTGCCCGACCCCCCATGTCAATATTCTTAACGAGCCTGCTTCCTTCTGCTCCATGCCACTTTTGTTCTGGAGCAGAATTGAAGGAGCAGTCTCTGAAGTGATGCGGAGTCTCTGAAGTCTTGTGGAGGAAGGAGAAAGGAATAAATATGGAACCACAGCTTTATAAACTGCTTGGAAGTGACTCATGTTACTACCTTTCATATATTACTGGTCAAAGTGTTTATCACATGTCCCGGAGTTGTGTCATGGTCTAAACGTGGCTTTTTAGAGGGGTGAAAGGCACAGCATATATTTTTATTGTAATGTATTAGGTTTTCCAAGAAGTCCTGCAGTAAATGAATCTGTTTAACGTGAAATTATTTGACCTTGAATCATTTAGTTGTTCTCATGGAACGCAGTGTACTATGATATCTGTCTATTACAAGTTTCAAAAAGAGCTGTCTGATGACTTGAACATTAGAACCTTCCTCACAGTTTAGAAATTGTTGCTGGTATATCTAATAGGCTCACCTTGCTATTTTAGAAGTAGTTTATAAATGAATGAAAATTACTTCAGACTGGATTCTGCAGTTTGTGTACACAGAGAGGAAGGTAATAATACTCATGATAATGTCTTGGGTATCCTAAATGGGTTATAGAATTTTGAACAAATAATATATAATTGGATAGAAGAAGAGAATGAGAAAATGAGTACTCTGCAGTTTTTTCAGTAGTAATCTATTTTTACCAGGCAATGGTAGCAAAATGCCTATACTTAAAATCAATTTCAAGAATCATTCTAGAAAAAGAATGAGTCATTGTAGGGAGGTTAGCAATTGTACTGTGGGAGGTCTTCAAGGCACTTCACCTGAAGTCATATTCACTATAAAGTGACTGCTGTATTATTGCCTCCTAAGCCTTCAAGATAATTGATAGACACACAGAACTTGTTGGCTAGTATTGATTTAATTCCACAGGCGTAATAAAAATTGCTACCAGATCTGTGTGGCTGAGATAAACTTAAAAGATCTAAGAGTGGGTGCTGTATGATAGATGACCCTATAGACCACACACTTTGTCATGCAGGCTTCACCTGGAAGTTCCTGCACAGGGAAAGCTTCATGAGAACTAGACAGTGCTGTGACGTCCTCGCTTTGTCTTCTCTTTCTCTGTTTCACTTTTTCTGGCCCTCTTTGTTGCTCGATATCTTAAACAAAAAAAAAAAAAGTGTTTGCTAGGTAGGAGTAGAAGAATCATGCAGACACAGGCATGGAGCCCTAGCTGTACCAGTAGGGGTAAAAAAAAAAAAAAAGAAAAAAATCTAGAGTATCTGTATTTTCTCTGATACTTATAGTCCCTGAAGATTGAGATGGAAGTAATTTTTTTTAATGTAAAGAATTTATGTGATTATCCTCTCCAAAGCCTTCTTTTGTCACAAAGGGTTAGATAATGATTCCTTCTTTCTGGGACTGTGAAAATTAAACTAAGTATGCCAAGTAACTGAAACAGTGTATGATACATAGGATGTACATAGGAATTACTTTTAACTATGATACATAGTTAAAAGAAAAATGTGTTCAAAGTTCAAGTATCTTGAATGCATCATTAAGTGTTTTTAGTAGTTATCTGTCCTTGTACATGTCTCTAAAATGTGCTTGAAATTTATGGTCACACCCTATACTATACATTTACTTCTCCAAGGACTTTCTAAAAAGTTGTCCTGAATAAATAAGAACTACTTTCATTGTAGCTCAGAAAGTTGAAAGTGGCTTTATCTTAATCACTGAAAGGGAGAATTCTGTGGAAATATTAGCCACTCTCTGATCTAATAATTCACTTCTTGCCACTGATAATTTAGAAATCCTAAGGACAGTGTGATTGTCAAATGTGTATATATGACTTTCACTCTGAATATCAATGAAGCTAGCCTTAAAGAGAAAATTTTATATAATCTTGAGATAAGGTACAAAGAGAGAAGGTAATGTCACTGGAATTTTCTTCTCAATTCAAAACAAATGCTGTTTGATTATCCAAAGAGTCCACATTTCTATTTCTGTGGATTATATGCAGATAGGAGAACCATTACCAGGTATCAGGATCCTGAAATCAGAAACTCCCAGGGTTGAGAGAAAATAACTTCAGTCACTTCGTAGTTTATTTCAAGTGTCTGGAGGGACAACACCTAGACACTTTAGAGATGGGAGAATGTCAGGTGTGTTAGTGATCAAAACTCTTGAGGAGTATTCATTGATAAAATCACATCACATCAAAAGGAACAAAAGATCAAAGATGCTCATAGGCAAATCATGTCATAGCACAAATTACTTTCAAGGTATGGGAGACATCAAGAATGTGTTAAATGTTAATTACAATAGTCTTTGTCTGAATGTTACTAGTTAGGTGCAGTTCTTTAATTCCTCAAGAAATATTCAAGTCGGGGCAGGTGGTGGCACATCTGGTTAAGCACTCACATTACAGTGCTCAAGGACCCAGGTTTAAGCCTCTGGTCCCCACCTGCAGGGGGAAAGCTTCACAAGTGGTGAAGCAGGGCTGTAGGTGTCTCTCTGTCTCTCTCCTCCTCCTCTTTTAATTTTCTCTGTCTCTATCCAATAAAAATAAATAAATATTTTTAAAAGAAATATTCAAGTCATTCTATTATGTACAAACCCCAAACCCTAAAGGGAACTACCCAGAGGTTAGAGTTAATGATAGTATTCTGCATAATGTCAAGGCCTGTGGGCTGCTGCCATTAAACTCACTGACACCCTTCATACTCCTCATACTCTTCTGCCTTAAGGGGAAGGAAGTTGTGACAAAAAGGAGTGCCCAAAGCCTTTCTGGGCACCTGTTAATAGTCAGCCAAACATGTTTTGTAAACATGGAGGCCTTAGGTAAAATCTGTAGAATTTCTACTAAGAACAAAGATCAAGAAATTTGGGATCAGAAAACTGTTTTAATTTTTTTTTTTTTTTAATTTATTGGATAGAGACAGGCAGAAATCGAGGGGGTAGGGAGAGGTAGAAAGGGAGAGAGACAGAGACAGGCAGGAATTGAGGAGGTAGGGGGAGGTAGAAAAGGAAAGAGACAGAAACACCTGCATGCAGCCCGGCTTCACCACTCGTGAAGCTTTCCCCCTGCATGTGGGGACTGGGGGCTCGAGCCTGGGTCCTTGCGCACTGTAATGTGTGCACTCAACCAGGTGCACCACCACCTGGCCCAGGTCAGAAAACTTCAACAGTTTAAATATGCTTGTTACTATTTTCCAATGAAGTGTTAATTATTTTACTCTTTTTAAAGAGGATTTCTCTGTTGGCATTATCCTCTCACAGATTCACACATTCTGGTATAATAGTGATAGATCATATGGTTCAAAGCCTAATTCTGTTTTTTTCTAAAATGATTTAGGGGTGAGGTTGAAATATTCTTTACATTGTTCCAAGCTTTCACTGTATAAATGGGTCTTTGTAACTATCAGTTACTTATTCTGTTAAATTATCAAACAGAAGTTTTTGAATAATAAAAGCTTTTCGTCACTAAAGATTACTTAGTCTTCTGTGTAATCTTCACAGACTAGATGCTTTTTTTCTCACAGTTCCAGAGTCTAAAACTCCATAATCAAGGTGCTAATATCATTTTTTGTTTCTGGTGAGGGCTATTGTCTTGCCTTATAGACAGCTACTCTCAGGGCATAGAGTTGCTCCCTTCCTTCCTTCCTTCCTTCCTTCCTTCCTTCCTTCCTTCCTTCCTTCCTTCATTAATTTAATAATGATAAACACGTCCATTGAATAAGAAGGGTACAATTCCACACAATTTATACAGCCAGAGTTCTGTATTCCATCCCCTCCTTTGGAAGCTTTCCTGTTCTGGGAATACTGACCCAGAATCATGGGGTGCAGAAGGTGGAAGGTTGGTCTTCTATAATTGCTTCTTCACTGGACATGGGGGTTGGCAGGTCGATCCATACTCCCAGCCTGCTTCTATCTTTCCCTATTTATTGGGCCAGGGCTCTGGAGAAGTAGTCTTCTAGGTGTGTGGCCTTTTCATGTGTGGAGAAAGTGAACGAACTGTGGTGTCTTTTCTTTTAAAGGCACCAACCCTATGTGATAATGGCCTCATCTATATGACTTGACTTTTAAGCTTTGCATATTATTGAGAAAAGTCAGGACACATTTTTGCATAGAAAACCAAAAATATGTCATGACTTTTTTTTGACAACTGGGTAATACAAAAATATCTTACTGGGATGTGAGTCTTTTTTTTAATTTTTTTAAAATATTTTATTTTATTTATTTATTCCCTTTTGTTGCCCTTGTTGTTTTATTGTTGTAGTTATTATTGTTGTTGTCGTCGTTGTTGGATAGGACAGAGAGAAACGGAGAGAGGAGGGGAAGACAGAGAGGGGGAGAGAAAGATAAACACCTGCAGACCTGCTTCACCGCCTGTGAAGGGACTCCTCTGCAGGTGGGGAGCCGGGATTCGAACCAGGATCCTTATGCCAGTCCTTGTGCTTTGCGCCACCTGCGCTTAACCCACTGCGCTATAGCCTGACTCCCGGGATGTGAGTCTTAAGCATACACATTTGATAACGACTAGTTGAGAGCATAAACTGTACTCGAGTGAGGTAAAAGCTAATTGCATTTTATTTTCTTCTTCATTTAACACAGTGTTAGGCAATGAAGTCAGAGCCTTGCACATACACAAACTAAGCTATGGTATTTATTTATTTATTTATTTATTTATTTATTTATTTTCCAGAGCATTCCTCAGCTCTGGCCTATAGTGATGTGATATTGGGGATTCAACTGGGGCACCCTTTGGTGCCTTGGGAATGAAAATTTGTTTGCATTTGTTTATGAAGTAATAAAGTTTACATACTATTATTTTCTCTACTGATTTATGCCTTTTCTATTAGGTCAAATTCACCAATTAAGAATTATTTAAATATAGTTAGGCATGACTTTACTTAAGCCATTAATACTAATCTGAAAAATGGTGGGTAAATTAATTTTATCCTATAATCTGTATTTCTTTTGGTTCCTGTTATAAAAGTGTGTCTCCAGGAGCATAATTGAATCTAATGGGGCAGAATTTCTTTCTTTTTTTTAATATTTATTTTATTTATTTATTCCCTTTTGTTACCCTTGTTGTTTTATAGTTGTAGTTATTATTGTTGTTGTCGTTGGATAGGACAGAGAGAAATGGAGAGAGGAGGGGAAGACAGAGAGGAGGAAAGATAGACACCTGCAGACCTGCTTCACCGCCTGTGAAGCAACTCCCCTGCAGGTGGGGAGCCGGGGTTCGAACCGGGATCTTTATGCTGGTCCTTGTGCTTTGCGCCACCTGCGCTTAACCCGCTGCGCTACAGCCCGACTCCCGAGGCAGAATTTCTAATCTCATTGTTCCTAGAGAATTTCACTACAACTTTGTGTAAAAGTACTGTAAACTGTATATACACTTAAAAGTGCATGTATATATTTGTATGAAAGCCTTTATTATTATTTTTTATGTAAGCACTTTAAGAGTCTAAGGTATTTAAATTCTCACCAGAGAGAATGCCTCCCCCCCCCCCCATGGATATATCTCTGAAACCTAGGAAATGTTACCTGGAATATGAAAGTTGTTCAGTAAAATTTGGCAAATTAGTATAGAAATTCTCATTTCATTAATCCTGTATTTCATTGAATTTGGTGTCAATAGACATCCCCTAGTTTACCTGTAGATAATTCTTTTTCCTAGATGAATTCAGGGAGAGTTCTTCAAAAATAACAGTTTTGTTCTTCAAAAATAAAAGTTTGTTGCTTTCAAGTTTAATCCTATAATTAATAAATGTGTATAAGCCTAGAACTTAAATAGGAAAAAAATTCCTAGTACCTGTTGATTGTGTGTGGTGGGGGGGGAGGGAGGTTGGGGGGGATGGAGCATTGAGCCAGAAAGGCTTAAAATTTAAAAAACCTTCTGCTAAGTGCTATAACACTGATTAAATTCCACTTTTGGATGTTTAATTGGGGTAAAGTACGATTATTTTTAGAATATCTATTCAAACTGATTTGTAAAGATATTTTGGTTTTATACTGACTGACTTATACAACCTTCTTAGTTTAATCTACAAACTCTGCTCCTCTCTTGGTTGTATTTTTCTTAAAAATCAGATGAATTTCATAGCTATTTCAGTGTTCCTTGGCATTTATTATAAGGGTACTTATTCAATGTCTCTTCTTGGCAGAACTCTTATACTTCAGGTAATGTTTTAGGGTACTGAATATTACCATTGGGATTTACAATACATAGGACTCTTGGGAGAAACTGGATTCTGAATAAGATTTTAATAATAATGATAATTATAATAATAAAACTGTGTTGGGCATTGTCCTAAGCATTTTCAGTCATTTCATGCTAATATAATAAAAAGTGACAATATCAGAAACAGTGAAACTTATAAAATATGAAATGAATTCATGTGCTGAATGGTATCGGCCCATTTATCCATCTAGACATCACCCAGATGGACATGTACCTGAAATTCTGTTTACGCCTTTTATGTTTAATTTGAATTAACACGATGTTTTTTCTCCCCCTCTCTCTTTTCTCCTCTCCCTCCCTGGCACTGTGACTTCATGTTTCCAGGCAGGCTTTTTTAAAAATTTATTTTATTAGTGATTTAATATTGATATACAGAATTATAATGTAAGAGTTATAGTTCCACACTCTTCACAACACCAGAGTTCCGTGTTCCCATTCTCTCAATTGGAAGCTGCAGTAGTTCTCCCAAGGTCACAGATATGGGTTGAGTGTTAGTTCTATAAAATATATATATATATATATATATATATATATATATATATATATATATTTGCCCATTTTTTCCTGTGGTCCTGCTTTCTCTTCCTATCTGAGTCACATTTACACCTAGTACTACTTCTTAATGCCCTTTCTTTTTTTTTTCTTATCTACCTAGGTCCTGATGGGGTTCAGAGCCCTCTGGTTATCTTCTCTTAACGTTTCTCTACCTCTGGGAGTATGAACCAAAATTGTCTGGGTTGCAGAAGGTGGGAGTTTTGCTTCTCTGATGGAAATGGCATCGACAGGTTCATCCTACCCTCCACCCAACCTGCTTTTGTCTTTCCCTAGTGAGGTAGGGCTCTGGAGAGGTGACACATTGGTGAGGTCAACCACCTAGGGAAGTCAGAATGGAATCATAGCATCTGCCACTTGGTGGCTGAAAGGCTGTAAGATACAAAGCAGGACAAAACGTTTAATAAACAGGAACCAAAAGGTAGGAATAGAGAAGATAAAATTAAGGATCAACCTGATGGTAGAAAGAAACTAGAAAGTCTATTTGAAGTATATTCCAAAGAGCCCATGATTTTAGTAATTTTTCCCTGAGTGTACTAAAAATATTGTCTGGGAACTTGTCAGAGTTGAGAATAGGGTTGGAAAGCTGGATTAGGCAAGAAAGTATCTCCCAAACTGGAAGAAAGTATATAAATATAATTAACTGTTTAATCCATCCATCTAACCACACACACACACACACACACACACACACACACACACACACACACACACACACACACACACACACACACACACACACTTGCACACACTCATATTTAGCCCAGGAGCCTGTGTAACTTCTGAGTCTGTTAGTCTGAGCTCACAGTCCAAGGTCACATCCTGGAACAAATCCCTAGGCTGCACTCATTTCAGGAGCAGTCTTCCTCAAGTGGCAGAGTAGGATGACCCAGCCTCCCTTCAGAAAGTGGGGCAGTTCTTGGGGGTCAAGGGGTAGCGCAGCAGATAAAGCACAGACTGCAACAAGCGCAAGAACTGGTGTAAGGATCCCAGTGTGAATGTGAATCCCACCTCCCCACGTGCATGGGGGTCACTTCACAAGCAGTGAATCAGGTCTGCAGGTGTCTATCTTTGTCTCCCCCTCTCTTGTCTTTCCCTCCTTTCTCAATTGCTCTCTGTTCTATCCAGCAACAACAACAGCAATGTCAACAATACTAGCAACAACAAGGGCAACAAAATGGGAAAAATAGCCTCCAGGAGCAATGGATTCATAGTGTAGGCACCGAGCCCCAGAGATAACCCTGGGAGCAAAAAATAAAAAAAAAATAAAAAGTGGGGCAGTTCCTACCATTGCTACTTTATAGTTAGGGTATGGTCCTGGAGAGGCCCACAAGAGGGCCTATGATGATGTTTCTGATGGAAGTGGTCAATGATGGTGGAGAGAGGGATCTATCAGAGGTCTAGGCCCATCATATCTATGTGGGAATCCAAGAATTCCCTGACTAGAGACGATGGGGTGGCCTTGTATTGGCCAAAAAGTCCTCCATTATGTGAATCACAATCTTTTGCCTTTATCTAGCTTTTATAGTCCTTTCTTTTTATTTATTTAAAGTTTTCAGGAATTCATAATTTGACAATATTTCACATAAGTAAATTACACATATATATTCCTATACATAATATTTTTTACCAGCAAAAAGCCTTTATACAGCAATTTATTTGCATTCTTTCAAGTGCATCTTTTACTTAGGGTTTTTATGTTTCAAAAAATCATTGTTAAAATACAGTTAATACTAAAGAATATTGTGGATAATATCACTCTATCTCCTTTTATTTTTTAAAATTTTCTTACCACTTTCATCACCAAAGGTCTTTGTCCCCACCCCCAGCCTGATAGATAACCAGTATAGCTCTCTCAGTCTTAGTTATAGATTGACATTTTCTGTTACATTCCTATGTTCAATTCTCTATATTTCGCATATAAATGAAACCATTCTATAGTGGTCCTTTACCTCCTTACTTCCTTCACTAAACATATTCTTCTCCAATTTCAGCCAATTTATTTCAAAGGACACACCATTATCTTTTTATTGCTTAGTAATATTCCATTGAGTATATGTCCCTTAGCTTTTTACCCAGTCATGTGTCTAAGGGCCTTTTGGTTATTTCAAGATTTTTTTTCTACTGTGACTAAAGACACTGTGAACATGGGTGTGCATATTTCCCTTCAAATCAACGTTGTTCCATCTTTTTTTTTTTTAATATCTATGTCCCTTTTTTTTTTTGTCTTTTCTGTTTTTATTGTTGTAGTTATTGTTGTTGAAGTCATCATTGTTGGATAGGACAGAGAGAAATGAAGAGGGGAGGGAAAGACAGAGGGGGAAAGAAAGACACCTACAGACCTGCTTTACCGCCTGTGAAGTGACTCCCCTGCAGGTGAGGAGCTGGGGGCTTGAACGGGATCTTTATGACAGTCCTTGAGCTTTGTGCCAGGTGCACTGACTCCCATTGTTACATCTTTTAGATAAATGCCTATAAGTGGAATTGCTTAAGGCTTGTTCATACTGTTCTCCATAGTTGCTGCACCAATTTGCACTTCTGCCAGTGGCGTTCCTCTCTTTCCACATCCTCTCTAGTACTTATCTTCTCTAGTGTTATTGATGGATCTCATTCTCATATGTGTGAGCTAGAATCTCAGTGTGGTTTAATTTGCATTTCTCTAGCGAATTGGTGCATTTTTGCTTATGTGGGTCATGTGTATCTCTTCTTTAGAGGACTCTCTAGTTGTATCTTCTGCCTATTTTTCTATTGGGCTGCTCCTTTTCTTTTTGCTGAGCTGTGTGAGTTCTTTATAGAAGATGTTTGATATCAATCACTTGTCTGAAGTATAGTGTGCAAATTATCTTTTCCCATTTGCTGGGTTTCCTGTTTATCTTTATGGAATTTTCTTTTGATGTGTAGTCATTTATCTGACAAGGATAGATTCTCAGTTGTTAAAGCATTGAGTGTCATTTGTTGTACCCGTACCAGCATTATGTTTATAGGGTCTGGCTTCAAGTTAGGAAGGAAATAGATCTAGGGTTTTTATGGAGTCTAAGTTAAACATACCTTTGCCAGTACATCTCTCTCTCGGCCAATTGTATACAGTGTTTCTTCTGTAGATTATCAAGAGGAGACAATAATGCTGATGCTGTCAGAGAGATTAGGGATATACCTTACTTTATTTTGTGTAGTTAGTTGAGTAGAGTGATTGAGGGAAGTGACTTTTTCAGACAAAGTGGGCCAGGTTCAAATCTGGGTTGAATGTTTGATCAAAGAAACACACTAAACGAGCTTTCTTGCTCCCCACCCCAAACTATGTTCTCAACATAGTTTAAGTTGTCAGTTCATCAGATAATTGCTTTATATTGTAAAAGAGACAATAGAGAAAAATTGAAGGAAAAAAATGAGCTATTCTCAGGTTTTTGTTTTTTTTTAATACCAAAACCTCTTGCTACAGTAGTCATTTTGTCTGCCAGTTGATGAAGCTCATTCCCAGTTCATTTGGTGAACATTTAATTGAATGGTAAAGTTTTGAGATTTTGGTGCTCCTGTTAAAATGATGGGTGCTGTCTTTATTATTCACTGGGGTTTCATATTTTAGAGAACATAAGATACATTTCTTTAATAAGGCTATTATCTTGTTGATGGGAAGGGTGTCCCAGTTATATCTCTTTTTTGTGAGTTTTTATTTAATAGTCAAGACTATAAAATTTTTTTACAGATTATTTCTATTGTAATAAAATGTTTAATAAATTAGTTTGTAATGTGCTTATGGAAAACAAATTGAGAACTTTTACTTCCTAATGCTTACAAACATCTTTATCCTTGCCTCCACATTGTCATCGACATAATGCTTACTATTGCTTCCTGGAGATTAGTTTGGAGAGGGAGAAACTTAAAAGTTTGCTTAGAGAAGGCAGATTTAAATGGATCAATTTTATTTTTAAGCTGTAGTTTGATCTCTTAAAAACATGACTTGGGGAATCAGATGGACTACAGACTAAATCTGTTTATTATGACTGGAGTGTGGGAAAATTACTTAGCTTTATCTGTGAACAGCAAGGCTGTTACAAGGATTCAAAGTGCAGGGAAGTGCAGTGCCCACCCAGTACATGGCAGAGTTAGTCAAGAAAATGTGCTTGGGGACCAAGGAGGTAGTTAGCAGTAAGGCACATACCTTGTGTGCACGAAGACGTAGGTGTAATCCCTGGCACTGCAGATGACAGTGGTGCTCTGTTCTCTCGCTGCCATAAAAAAATAAGAAAAATTACATTTTTTCTCAAATCAAAGCTTAAACAGAAATTAGAAGATAAATCCTCTATCTACCACTCAGTGATAGATAGTAGGTTTATTGATTTTAGTATTAATAATGCTTCGTGTTACTTGTATTAACAGTTATTACCTGAAACAAGTGAATTTTTTCTAAGACGTTTTAAAATATTCATTTGCTTATTGAGAGGAAGAGATAATATACTTCACTTTGGCAGATGAGGTTCTGGGGATCTTACAGGTAGAGTACATGATATGAAGACAGATTCTATAATTAGGCAGAAAGTGATTGAATTATACAGAATAAAACAGATGCAAAGATAAGTGTTTGAAGGAGAGTCTTAAGCCCTAGGTAGGAATATCTAGGAATACTGTATGGTGGGGGAATATGGGAGAAGTCTGGAGAAGATGAATAGATCTTTTCTGTTTGCTGGGTGGATTGTTTATAAGGATAAAGTGGAAAGCTGTAGCGAAAAGCTACCTATTAGCTGGCCTGGAATGCTAGGGTAAGTTTACTTTTTAAACTCTATTCTAAAAAGCAGAAGAACTAAACATCTTTGAGAAAATGTGAATGGAATAGTTTAGTTTGTGTATTTCAATGCTGTTTCTCAAAAAAACAAAAACAAACAAACCAAAAAAATGAAGTTTTTCCTGTGATATATACTAAATCGTTAGTACCTGAAAATAAAATGGGGAGTTGGGCGGTAGCGCAGCAGGTAAAGCGCACGTGACGCAACCGGCATAAGCATCCCGGTTCGAGCCCCCAGCTCCCCACCTGCAGGAGAGTCGCTTTACAAGCGGTGAAGCAGGTCTGCAGGTGTCTTATCTTTCTCTTCCCTTCTGTCTTCCCCTCCTTCCTTGATATCTCTCTGTCCTATCCAACAACAACATCACTAACAACAATAACTACAATAATAAAAACAACAAGGGCAACAAAAGGGGATAAATAAAATTAAAAAAATAAAATGAATATGTGCTGTAGTGTTCAGATAATACTACCAGTACTAGAGAGATAGTACTAGAAACTGATGGTGGCAGAAGGTTAGGTTAGGTTAGTTGTGAACTACAGAGAGGTTATCACATAATTATGGTCAGGTTGTAGTTATACATTTTAAATCAGCAAAGGAGAGATTGATATTGAATGTTAGTATAGCTTTAGAGAGAGATAGGGCTGAAACTCTGAAAATTTTTGGAAGTACAAAGTAGAAAATATGACACAATTTTTGGAAGGCAGCTATGCTCACCACTATACCACCAATGCCACTGTGACACAATTTTTGAAAGCATAATACCTTTTTAAAAATTTTATTGGGAATTTAATGAGTTATAGAGCACATTTGTCTATACATGTGTATGTTTTCCCAGTTCTCTGTAGCAGGTATCTGCTACGTACCTTTTTTATTATTTTAACTTACAACTTTTATTAGTGATTTAATAATGATTTACAAAATTACATGTCAAAAGGGGTATAATTCCATGCCATTCCCACCACCAGAGTTCTGAATCCCCAATTCTTCTATTGCAAGCCAAAGCAGTTCTCCTAAGGTTACAGATGTGGGTTGACTATTATCTCTACAGCTATCTGTTTACATAGTTGCCCCTTTTCTGTCTCCCTCTCTGTCTTCCTCTCCTTTCTCCATTTCTCTCTTTCCTATCCAACAACAACGACATTAATAACAACAATAACTACCACAATAAAACAAGGGCAACAAAAGGGAATAAATAAATATTAAAAAAATGCAAGACAAAATGGTTGATGAACAGGAACTAAAAAGTAGGAACAGAATAGATGAAACTAGGGATCATAGGTTGGAAGGACATTTTATGCATGTTTCCAGGGGCCCACGCCTATGGTAGTTTTTGCTTGAATTTGACAGCGAACATGAAATTAGATATTGTCTGAGGGAGTCGAGTGGTAGCGCAGCAGGTTAAGCGCACGTGGCACAAAGCACAAGGACCAGCATAAAAATCCCAGTTCGAGCCCCTGGCTCCCCATCTACAGAGGGGTCGCTTTACAAGCGGTGAAGCAGATCTGCAGGTGTCTATCTTTCTCTCCCCCTTTCTGTCTTCCCCTCCTCTGTCCATTTCTCTCTGTCCTATCCAACAATGATGACATCAGTAACAACAAGAATAACTGCAACAATAAAACAAGGGCAACAAAAGGGAATAAATAAAAAAATAAACAAAAAAATAAAAATAGTGTCTGAGAAAATGGTGTCAGAGTAAAGGGCTAGAAAGTTGGATTAGGGCAGAGAGTAGCTTTTATTCATGAATAAATTCTATGAATAAAATTAATTATTTACCTCCATCCACTGGACCCAGGGGTATAACCTTTAAGTCCCTATTGGTCTGATCTCACAGCTCATGGTCACAGCTGGGAACATTGTAGGATGCACTCATTTCAGAGCCAGTTTTCCTCAAGTGACAGGGCAGCATACTCCAGCCTCCCTTCGGAGACTGGGGCAGTCCCTACCATCTCTGCTTATGGTGAGGAGGGCAGGGTCCTGGGAAGGCCCACAAGAGGGCTTATGATACCATTCTTAATGGAAGTGACCAATGATGATGGAAAAAGGGATCCATTAGAGGTCTTGGCCCATCAAATTTGTGTGGAAATCCATGGATTTCCTGAGTAGGGCCCCAGATGATGAAGTAGTGTTAAATTGAGCAGAAGGACCATCATTAAGTAAGTCTCTTGTCCTTATCCAATTTTTGTAGTCCTTTATCTGACGACCTTAGACTTTCTCCCAGTTGTTAAAACATTGAGTGTCATCTGTTGAACCCAGACAGAATTAGGGTTTTGGGATTTGTCTTCCGGCCTTTAGAGAATTTATGATGCCTTCTTTAGGTACTTCAACTAGGATTCCAGGTTTAAGTCTAATCACTCAGGACTATTGAGCACGTTTACTTTGAGTTATATAACTGCCTCTTGTCTGTGTATACATGTACACCTGTACCCAGTACCCTAAACCTTAGCTTTTATCTATTATCTGTAACTTTGTTAGATGATGTGCCGTCTAATGTGGATGTAGATACTCCTATCTCTTAAGGAAGATATCACAAGTCTTTGAGGAGCTTTGAGGTTGATATCTCAGGCCCGGTATTTCTGGTTGCAGTTTACAGTAAAAATTCACTCTGCTACATACTTTATACCCCCTTTTCATCTACAGGTAAAGTCAAATAATCAGACTTGAGGTGGGAAAGGGAATAGAGTTTAGTTTAAAAGGAGAGAAAAAAACTGCAACAAAAATATTGGAGAATATGGAGATAGCTAAATGCTTTTTCAGTTAGGGGGTCTAGTAATCCTTTAGATATAGCAGTTTTCTGTTTTGATTGGTCAAAGCAGAAGCCATGTTATATATTGTTTCTGGTGTTACAGCTTTCATTGTCAAGGTTTTCATAATTCTTTTAGCTGAAACTGTATGTCTTTGTTGAGCACCATATAATGATTTATATCTACAGCTTAGGAACCTAGGATTAATCTTCTATAAATAAAATTTTAATATTCTTTAAAATTTTCTTACCTTAAACTATTTCAGCTCAGAACTTGTCCACATGCTAACATCATTTCCTCAAACTCATTGAAGCCATATTCTGTAACATATCATTAGAAAACATACATTCTAAACTTATACCCATAACATTTTTATTTATTATAATTGTTACAAAAGGATGATTAATACATTTACTATATTGCCAGTTCTTTTACAGAAAGTATAATGATACTCTAAATAAGGGTTACTTTGTTATTTTTTTCCTTTGGGGGGGATTAATGGTTTACAGTTGTCAGTAAAATACAGTTTTTCGTACATGTGTAAACTCATGAGAGTAGAAGGGCCACCTGTAAAAAGTTTCTAACTTAGAATCAAGATGCATAGTTACGTTGACAGTTATCTGTAGATGACCGTTAGAAAAGATAGATAATACTCAAACTAAGCGGGGACTGGATGGTGGCACACCCTGTTGAGTGCAAATTTTACCATGCACATGGACCTGGGTTCAAGTCCTTGCTTCCCACCTACAGTGGGGACACTTCATGAGTGGTGAAGCAGGTCTACAGGTTTCTTTCCCTCCCTTGTTATTCACCTCCCCCATCAAACTTCTGTCATATTGAATAAAATGAAGAAGAAAAAAAAATGGAAGAAAGAAAAATGGCCACCAGAAGCTGTGGATTGGCAATGCAGACAAGGAGCCCCTAGCAACTGGAGCCAAACAACAACAACAACAACAAAAAAAAAACAGCTTAAAAAGAATGCTCACACTAAATGATAATGCTTATAAATTAAAATGGTAGCTGTTAATTTTTGCATTTCTATACTGATTTTTTTCTGTGTTTCTCTAAGCTTCGCAATGATCACTAGATATATGTATCATCATTTCAATTTATTTATTTATTTATTTGGAAAGGTGAACAACACCATCACTCAGGCATTTTTAATACTGGGAATTGAACTGAGGACCTCATGCATGCTTGAGAGTTCAGTGCTTTATCCACTGTACCACCTACTGGACTGCATATTATTCTGATTTTTTTTTTTTATACAAGAGGGAATTGCAAGTTTGGGACATATATTATCAGAGCATTGTGGGGAGTAGACTGGGAAACAGCTGACCTGGTAGAGCATATACTATGTACCAGCATCTGTGTTTGAGTTTCTGACCACCTCATGTGAAGAGAAAGCTCCCACTGTTTCTCATTCTCTAAAAGAGAGAGGCAGAGAATGACTTTGGGTGCATGAAATTGTTCAGGTAACAAACCTCCAGTGAAATATTGGTGGTGGGGGGAAATCACTTAACTTTTAGCTAATTGGAGCCAAATCAGATTTTGGGGGGAGCAGGGCCTCTCTGCTCCAGGCCACTTTCTTTATTGAGATAGAAGGAGAAAGGGAGAGACAGAGACATAAGACACCAAAGATTTCTCCATTGCCGTAGCTCTCCTCCCACATGGTTCCAGGGCTTGAATTTGGTTCCTGTCTGACAATAATAGTTTTACCCCTACCCAGTGAGCTATCTCTTCCAACCCTTCTCACATCCAAAGATAAGAATGGTCCAAGCGGTTTGGGGGATATAATAGAAATCTTGCACTTTGATATCCTTTTTTTTTTTTTTTTTAAATCACTGAAACTTCGCCTCTCAGTGATCACTTTTTCAGATAGAGACAAGAGAGGAACAGATAATTTTCCAAAAATTTCTACCCCAAGCTTAAACGCTGTATCAATTATTTCATTTTTGAAAAAAAAATTCACTCACATGAGAGAAAACCAGAGCATTATTTGGCACATGTAATGCCTCGGGTCAGTCTTGGGCCCTCTGCTTGAAACTCCAGCACTTAAGCCACTATACCACCTTCTAAGCTGCAATCTCATTGCTTTCTTTTCCTTTTTTTTTTTTTTTTTTTTGCCTCCAGGGTTATTTCTGGGATTCAGTGCCTAGTGCCTGCACTATGAATCCACTGCTCCTAGAGGCTGCTTTTTTCCTTTGGTTGCCCTTGTTGTTTATCATTGTTGTCATTATTAGTATTGTTGCTATTGCTGTTGTTGGTGGTGGATAGGACAGAGAGAAATCTAGAGAGGAGTGGGAGAGAAAGATACCTACAGACCTACTCACTGCTTATGAAATGACCCCCCCTGCAGGTGGGGAGCCAGCGGCTCGAACCAGGATCCTTACACTGGCTCCTGTGCTTCCCACCATGTGTGCTTAACCCACTATGCTACAGCCCGGGCCCCTCTTTTCCATTTTAAAAAAAAAATATTTGTTTACTCCCTTTTGTTGCCCTTGCTGTTTTATTGTTGTTGTTATTGATGTCATTATTGTTGGATAGGACAGAGAGAAATGAAGAGAGGAGGGGAAGACAGAGAGGTGAAGAGAAAGACACCTGCAGACCTGCTTCACCGCCTGTGAAGCGACACTCCTGCAGGTGGGGGAGCCAAGGGCTCCTCTTTTCCATTTTTTTAATCTTAACATCAATCCTGTGTAAGGCTATTCTCTTCATTCTGTCTCTTTTGTTTGCCTTTTTCATTTTTTATTTGATAGGACAGAGAGAATTTGAGAGAGGAGGGAAAATAGAATGACACTTGCAGATCTGCATCTGTCTCCCCTCTGGTAAGGAGCAGAGGCTTGAACCTGGCTGGGTCCTTGTGCATGGTAATATGTGTGTCTTAACAGGGTGCACCATCATCTGG
Source organism: Erinaceus europaeus (assembly GCF_950295315.1). Lineage (NCBI taxonomy): Eukaryota > Metazoa > Chordata > Mammalia > Eulipotyphla > Erinaceidae > Erinaceus > Erinaceus europaeus. The sequence goes on along the minus strand of NC_080170.1, from coordinate 95,244,754 downwards.
CCCTAGATGTGTTTTCCACCTGAATTTTTTTATGAAACCTTTAAAGAATATTATACATTCATGTATATCCATCTACTAAACTTATTTAATTTTTCGTTTTATTCATTTACTACTGTCTTCCAGTATTGTAGGACTTTTTAAATTTATTTTTTATATATACTATAGAAGTAATGACAAGACCAAAAGAGGGGTACAATTCCATACAATTCCCACCCCCAGAACTATGTATCCCATCCCCTCTCTTGAAAGCTTTCCTGTTTTTTATCCCTCTGGGAGTATGGACCCAGGATCATTTGGGGTGCAGTAGGTGGAAGGTCTGGCTTCTGTAATTGCTTCCCCACTGAAAGTGGGCATTGGCAGGTCAATCCATACCCTCAGTCTCTTTCCCTAGTAGGGCAGGGCTTTGAGGAAGCAGGATTCTAGGACACATTGGTAGAGTTGTCTGCCCAGGGAAGTCTGGTTGGCATCATGGTGGCATCTGGAACCTGGTGGCTCAAAACAAAGTTATATAAAGCCAAACACATTGTTGACTAATCATGAACCTAAAGGCTGGAATATTGCAGGTGAAGATTTGGGGTCTGTGTTATGAAGATAACTATTAGGCCTGTTTTAGTTATATTCCAAAGGGCCCATGACTATACTAGTTTTTTTCGGAGCCTGACATCTGATATGCAGGTGGGCCCAAGTTGTTGTCTGGGGAGATGATGTCATGGCTGGAAAAAAGGCTAGAAAGCTGGATCATGGAAGAGAGTACCTCCCAAATAGGAGAAAAGTATATAAATATTGTTAACTGAAAGCCCCATTATTTGATCAGGGGCCCATATTCAGCACTGTGTTGTAAGATTTTAGGAAATTATTCACAAACTTACACAGACACACACACACACACACACACACCCCGCCACACTTCCGTTGTCCCATCACTTTAGTTCCTGTGTTATTATACCATTATTTTGTATTTTTAATCTGTACATTCAGTATCAATGCCTGTTTTGATGCATTGAAAATAAATTTTCGGTATCATGATACCTCCTTTAAATACTTCATGCTATATATTAATAAAGTTCAATACTTAGATAGTTTGTTCTTTTGATATAGAGGCTATATGCATGAGAATGCATATATTGAATATATATTTTTGTATATATTATACTTTATATTAAAAACATAATTTGCAACCCAGATTCTTACAATATATAAAATGTCAATATTGGTTGGTGTATCTTTTATCCCCATTTGGTTGATGAGGAAATTGAAGCACAGAGAGATTACATTAACTACCTAGAGTGAAGTTGTTAATAAATGAGAGGTGAAATTCAAAACGTGGCATCTATTTCTTAAATCTGGCATTTTAACTATAAGATTTGTGCACCTAAGGACACCAGTGTATTATCCTCATCTTTACATTCATTTGTATATATGTAAGGTCTGTTTTTAAAGTAGGTGTCAGAAAAGTCATAATGCATTTTTGCCTAGAAAACCAGAATATGTTGTGACTATTCTGACAACCCAATAAGGGTGTTGATAATATAGAAGCATATAGTCAACTTAGGGTCAGAGTAGAAATGCTGTTTTAGAAATTCATTGCTTTCTTTTTAAAACTATCTATCTATCTATCTATCTATCTATCTATCTATCTATCTATCTATCTATCTCTGAAAGAGAGGAGAGAGAGAACCAGAACATCCTTCTGGCATGTGATGTTGGTGACTGAACATAGGACCCTATACTTGAGAGTTCAGCACTTTATCCATTGCACTTGCCTCCTGAGGTGCTGCATTGCTTTTTTGGTAAGAGGTCAGTGGCAAGAGATATCAAGGAAAAGAAATTCTTTTATTTGAGATAATCAGAGTAAATGTTTGTATAATTGCATGGTCTTAACTAGCATCCTTGACTAATGTTTCTACATACAAAGTGACAGTCATTTCTGTGTAGTATAGTTTTGTATTAAGCATGTTTTAGTTTTGTTAAATGAAACTGTGATATAGAACAAACATTTATCTTGATATCTCAGTCTTTAAAGTAACAACATTGACTGATTCGGAATTTATATACTTTGTAATTTGGAATTTATATAGTGGAAGTCTTTGGCCTTTCCAAATGAACTGCATAAAAATTTGAATAAGGGATGGACACATACAATGCTTATGTAGACTATCCTTTTAAAACTAGTGTCTCTTTTCACATTATATTAATCTCAAAAGCCCTATCTTAAAATTTTACTAGTACTCTCTACTCACTGAGAAAAAAAAAGTACATGTATATATGTATGTGCCTGTGCATTCTCTCTCTCTCTAGTACTGCTCCTAAAGCAATTAAAAAAAAAAAAACATACATATATTTAGTTAAACCTAGACTGTCACTAGAGGGCAGAGTAGCACTGTATTTCAGACTTCTAAGTTTCTAGTTTAAAATTTGCTGAACATGAGGAAATAAATTCATACAAAATTGAATAGAAATTTGTTTTTATTCTTATTGTCTGTCTTGCTGTGAAATCTTACAACATGCTTACTATTGTATCAAAAGAGCTTTTCTGGTTATTGTATTGATTTCTTCTTCTTCCAAAGGGCATGATTATTTACAAGAATACAAATATCCCACAAGGGAAAATAGTATTGCTTACAGCACAAGGTACACTAAATCTTTCTACTAAATGTAGTATCCTGATATTGAACTACAATATGAACTTTAGGTGAGACGTTCAGAGAGAACAAGTTTGAGGCATGTTTACTTGTATGTAGATCTAAGAGTTTATTGAAATGTAGACTATGTTTTCATCTGTCAGTTAAAATCATTATATCATTAAGCCTGAAATTACAGTGTTGTCAAAAACAGTGAGCTGGCTAGAACTCCATTTTGATGCTGAAATTTTGTCAAGTAGCTGTTTCATCTCTGTTTGAAATTTTCTATACTTTCATTTTGTTTTATTTTTTTCTGATAGACTTTAAAATCAAAATGAATAGTTATATCAAAAGATAGCTCATTTTATCTTGAAAGTATAATTTAAATTTTGTAAGTATTGCTTGAATTATGTATTATTAATTTCTAGCAGAGACAGAATGGATGTGAGAAAAAAAAAGCATTGAATTTTGGAATCAGAAGAATTGGGACCCCGCTTATGCTGTTACTTGTGACCTTGAGTCTACTGATACTATCTCTTTTAAAATACTCATTTTCTGAATTGAGTGATTAGAAAGATACTTCCTTTTAAATAGTGTGTTTGTTTGGATTGAGATTGTATTTGTATCTCCAGCAATGAGACTGTGTAAAATGTGCATTTTAGTAGGTAAAAATACAAAACAGAAAAATCTTAAACATAAGATTTTACTGTATCATAAATGTAGTAGCATGAGAGTATCTATTACATGAGTAAATACTACTAAAATTGTGGTTACCAAACCCAAATTCAGATTGCTGACTTCCTTTCTGTCTCTGAGTATCTTTGCTTAATCTCTCTATGACTCCTGACTCTTGCTCTTCTTATTTCTTTAATGTGTTCTCTGTATGTGTTCATGTTCCCTCTCTGTGTGTTTCTCCTGACTGTCTTTGGTGTCTCTCTGTGTTTTTCTTGTCCCAGGCACACTCAGGAAGACCCCAAGCCTTTAGCAGTACCTGGTCTCATCTTCAGCATGTTTATAGATGTGGAGGATTCACTGGGATATTGAGAAATACCAGAGACGAATTATCACACTGTAGTAAGTCAATCAGCATTTATTAAGTGGCTATTATTTACAGAGCAGTATTAGTGGCACTTTGGAGAAAGGAGAATGAGTTAGAACATAGTGCAGAAGTAAATTCTTCTTAGTGGACGTACAATCTGGACACATAGGCAAACAAGATAAAAAGCTGCTAAGTCATTCCACAAACAAAGTATTTGTAGGTATGTTGAAGAGACCCAGGATAAACAACAACAGTAACAACAACAACAACAAAACAGGTGGTATTAATCATAATTTCTCATTTAGTTTAAAGTTAGTTTTTGAAGTATGATTGGAAGAAAGATGAGGAAAGAGGGTATAAGTGAGTAATTTCTATGGGACTTGGCAGGCCTCTGTTGTGAGTGAATCCCTTTTGGGAAAGTAGTGAAGAGTTACATTTCTGGTTATCAATAGCAAACTTTCACAAAGCTTTCAGTCTTGGAGAAATTCAAATTATGAAAGAAGTACTGCTAAATTGAGACTTTTTGTTCCTGTTGTCAGTTTCAGAATTTATAGAGTTTATAAAGTACTATAAGATAAAGTACAAGTCTTAGAATATTGTGGTGGAACACACTTTTTAAATACTAATATGGGTTAAAATAATAAATTGCAGTGTAACATGCCAGTATTGTTTTTATGTTGAAAACTGGTTTGAATGTAGGGAATTTTACTTATGGATCATCCTAGTTTTCACAGCTGGATATGGTTTGAATCTCACCTCTTCTAGTTCATAACATTGGACAATATCAAACTAAAGATGAAACCAAGAGTGAAATAAGCTCCAAGAGTTGTATAAATTACTAGTGTTTATTTTACGAAAACTTCAATCCATGCTTGGATTCTTGCAGATTACTGGTTTATAGGTTGTTACTTGCAGATTCTTAAAAAGTGTCATTAAAGAGTTTGTGAAATAATTTTTTTTCTGAGACCTTTTTAAAAATAGAAGTAATTCATGGTACCAGAGAGAAAAGCTTTCTGGATAGGATATGTGTCCTCGCTTATGATCCAGGTTCTAACTCTGGCACTACACTGGAAGTGCTATGGTGCCCAAGGAAACTGGTGCTGTTGTGGTGTCTCTCCCTCTGTGACTTAGAGCAGTGAAATCACACATATGGGAGGCTTCAGCTTTGAAACAAAAGCTGAAGTTGTCTGTAGTATTTAGAAAACATAGACATATTGGAATATTTGTAACATTAAAGAATAATAGCATTATAGGGGGGCGGGCGGTAGTGCAAAAGTTAAGTGCGCTTAGGGGTTAAGCGCACTTAGGGGTTAAGCACACATAGGGGCTTAGCGTATATAGTATGAAGCACAGGGGTCCTGCTTCTCAAACAGTGTAGCAGGTCTGCAGATGTCTTTCTCTCCTCTTCCCCATCTTCTCCTCCTCTCAATTTCTTTGTCCTATCCAGTAACAACAATAACAGCAACAGCAACAACACAATGGGAAAAAAAATGGCCACCAGGACCAGTGGATTTGTAGTTCAGGCACTGAACCCCAACAATTACCCTGGAGCCATAATAGCAGTAGTGGTAGTGGTAGTGGTAGTGGTAGTGGTAGTAATAGTTTCTTTTAATTAATGTTGAGATTGTTTCCAGGTTTTTGTGTTGTCCGAAATAGAGCTGCAGAGGAAAGATTTTTCAGATTCTTGTGGGTGCTTCTCTGTATACTTAACTATCTCCTGAAGGTGTATGTTCAGGATTAAGAGGCTATGTCCAGCTTCTAACTCTAACTGAATGTAAATGTTTTTCCCTTTTTCTGTCTCCTTTAATTCTTATGAATTTCATGATTTCTGTTGAAAGAATTTTGTAAGTTGCATGTAACTCTTATCTTTACTTTTACCCAGTGATCTTCAATTAAAACATTAGTAGCATACTTTCCAACTCTCATTTCTGCCAGTTTCCAAATTGCCATTCATATCTTTTCTCAAATTAGTAAATTCAGACAGCCTGAGATAGCTAATTATGTCTGCTATGTTGGCTCCCCCCACCCCCCAACTTTTAAGAAATCCGCACCATAGCCTCTAATGTTCTTATGTTCGAAAGAAACTGTCAACTATTCCTGCCCTTTGTGGACAGTTTGAGCAAGAGAAGTACAAGCCGTCCCCACCCCCAACCCCTTACTAATTGACTTTAGTTGAGATGGAGACTCAGAGAACTGTTTTCAAGCTTCAGGGACTGAATCAGTTTTGTTCTGCATTATAAAAGCCCCCAAATTTGAGTAAATGACTCAACTGTATTTACCACTCACCTTTTCTGTCCTTCACCTACTTCTGCTTTCCTTAGCCAGTTTTCTTTTGGCATTTGGCAATACATGTACATTCCATTCCAATATTTATATCGCAGTTCCTCCTAATATTATAATCTGTACTTGGTGTCTATATAATTTTACTTGATTGATCTCAGTATTTGCTTTTTGTCAAATGGTCATGGCTACCTGTTACATTATTACTGTAATTCTGTAAGTTTTTTAGAGAAATATATTGCATATACTCTACTTTTCAAAAGATGTTATTTACTGAATGAACAGAAATAGTCACAATAAATATGGAAATTTCTTTGCTCAGCAATAATTTCTCTTAAGTGTGATGGACTTATGAGCACCAAAAATAGTTCTGTCAGGCAAGTAGCTTTGTAACTTAGAGCAAGTCACTTTTTTCTTGTTCTTTCACTCTGTTCTTTTCTAAAACAAATGTTATAGAATAGTGGTCTTTGGAATCCAACATTTTATATTCTATTTAAGCTGAAATGAAAAATAGTTTAAGCACTTGGTGTCTGGGCACCACTACCAAAACCTTAATCCATCCACCTTACTGGGCTTTCTGCCCATAACTGTGTCCTGGTGACCTGCCAGCCATTGTCACTCAACCCCAGCAAGTGGGGCATTACATTGAACTTCTCTTCCTCTTTTTGTTATTTAGGGTTGATTTGTCCTAGAGAAAGAATACATTTATCTTTCTTTGAGGATGTGTCATGTATGGCTTTAGTTTCCCAATCTCTTTCTCCAGATAACACGACATTGGTCAGTGCAAAACCTGGAATTCTGCCCTCTTGTTCCTCCTCTTCCCTTAAGCCCAGCTCTGTGAACAGGGCAATTTGTCTTACCTTTTATTATTTGCTTTATAATTTAACCTTATGACCTTTCTCACATGCCAGTTATCGTCTTTAAAGTAGTGCTATTTTATACTACCAGACCTTTCCATGGAGTTAGTAGGTCTGCTTTCATTTGCTGCTGCGGCAAGTTACCCATTTCCTAGTTTTTCTGCTAGGGTCTCTGCTCTAAGTACATTGTGAGTGAGGACCTGAACTTCTTCACTTGCTACCAGCACTAAGCATTAACACAGTGACTGCAGAGACTCCCACTCTAAAATAGAGTAGAATCACTTTGAAAGAATTGGTTGACTCTTGGAGTTTTTCACCCAGTGGATATTTCTGAAGCCTCTTATTCAGAATTCATTTTGTGAGCACCTCTGAACTCTGTGGATCAAAGCCAAAAGCTGTCATACAGATCATACAGAGCAGGAGACCACATCTCAACTTTTTGTAAATTTGTAAATATAGCTCAGTCACTTCTGAGGGCCCTGATGAGAGAGCTGCATTTATGACCATGAGCTGATAATAGTAGACCTTTTTTGTTTGTTTGTTTTTAAAAGACACCGGCTAATCTAATCTGACCATGATGTCATAGGCCTACTTTGTTAAAATCTCATGTTATTCTGGCATTTTGTAAACTAGGAGAAGAAAAAAGGGAGAATTTTGAAACTATAAAAAAAAAAGGAGGGGGGAAGCTTTTAGTGAAAATTTATTTTATTAACATTAATTCTCCATTAAATTCAGAATTTAAAAAAGTCTTCGTAGGTAAAAAATAAAATAATTATTTTTGAAAATATAGTTTTTAGCCTCCTATCCTTTGCCTCCATATATATAACACTGAAGATTTAGTGGACTGTTCAGCCATGAGGAGTAAGAAGTTGGGGCAGTGATAACTCACCACTCTTAACTACTTACTTTGCAAAATCCTATAAGAATTGTTATGCCAAATGTTCTGGTCTTGAAAGATACAATTAATACTGTCTTATCTTTCTCAAAGAACTGTTTTTGATTACTTTTTGCTCTTCAGAAATGCAGGAAGAGAAACATTCTTTTATGTTTGTTAGAGGAAAAGAGGAGGGATTACCTTGATACGAAATCTTGACTGTTGGAAGAATGCTCACTCTAACCTCTTATGTTCTGTTCTTGAGTAATCTCAGCGACTTGACCTGTTAAGTATTCACATTAATATTTAAATGATCAGCAATAGTTTCTCTTGTAGTACTAATGCATTAGTGTTTTCCTAATTGAGACAGGGTTGACAGTGTCTCAGAAAGCCTTACAGTATTCATTTTATATTCCTATTTTTGATTGTCTCTTGAAAGAGAACCATATATTCTTTAGTAGTTAAGTTGCAGAAAACATTAAAAATAAACTAGTTGGATCATCTTTAAGTACTATAGAACATTTACAAATTTATATAAGCATATTATAAAATATTTTCCTTTGTAGGAAGCTAGGGAATGCATTTATTAACTGATTTCTACAATGAATAGGCTTTTAACTTGGAAGAGAAATTGTTGTGTTCGATTTAGAATAACATTGACTATATATTTAATTCTTATTTTTGTTTCTGTGATACAGCAGGGTTGGTAGTACATATCAAAGATCTTAGTTGAGCCTTATGTAATTAGTCATGTAATTATGCCTCATAGAGATGTATCTGTATTATAATAAAGCACCTTACTAATTTATTTCTGAGTAACTTCATTTAAATTTAGGATTTTCTGGAATAACAATAGCCATTCTTGTCTGGGATTTTTTTTTTTTTTTAATCTGAATAGAAAGCAGTGAGAGCTAGTGAAATAGCTCACCCGGATAGTATGCTACTTTGTCATGCATAAGTCCCAAGTTCAACCTCAGCCCCTACCTCATTGAAGGAAGCTTCCGTGTTGTGATCTCTTTCACTCTCTGTCTGCCTCTGTGTGTGTATGTAAGAAAAAAAGGGTGGGAAGAAACACCAAGTGAGATGTTCAAGTGGATCTATAATTTTAAGAAGAAGGCAATATAGTATTACTGATTATCTGTAACACCTACATTTATAAACTGCATTCTGGAAAATAAGAATAAAAAATTCAAAAACTGCTCTTTAATATTGACACTTGTTTTGAGCAATTGGGACACTCAGTGGTAGCTCACCTTGACAATACAGTGCTCCTAAAGGTTTCAAAATATTTGTTTTTTTCTATGTACATACCAGATTGTCTTCTCTCACCAATTCCCAATTCTTATTTAGCAGCTGTATTTTTGTTGTTGTTGTTGTTGTTGTTGTTGTTGTTGTTCTTACCAGGGGACACTTTCTTGCCTGTGCTGACCAGGCAGTGTCTCCTTTGAATGATGGCACACTAGCCCTAAAGTTTGAGTCTGTTTTGAACTCAGGGGTATCGTGACTCGATTTTTCATCCATTTATAGGTATTTGCTGTTACTTGGCCATTATACTAAGTAAGTGGTGGTGTTACTTTCTTCATGCCTCAGGCTATCAAATAAACACAGGGTTTGCCCCATTCATCAGCTACTAACGTACCAATTACTAAGAGCCTTTCTGGCCAGAGGAAAATTAGCATCTGGGACTATTGAGTAAGGGAACTTGTAGATCTCAGTGCCAGGGAAAGAGTGGGTCTGCTTTTCTTTGCCTGGAGTCAGCTGTTCTCTCAGGAGTAAAGCTCACCAGGAAGCTTTTCTTATGCTGTTATTGGAGTTTATTCAAAGATTGGTTTGGGGTGTTTTTCTTGTTCCTTCAAAGTTTTAAAAGTGGTCCAAAGATTTTTTTTTGATTTGTTTGAATTTATTTTTTCATTTAAATGCTTTCAATGAAAGGTTTTACCAAGAGGTTTTGGCCCTTTTTATGCTTTGTACTTAACAAACATTGGGATTATGCTGTCTTGCTTTTTCCTTTATTACTTCTGTGCAAATTTAAAGACTAATCTGGGTTAGTCCTTTAGTTCTCTAGCTCTTCCTTTCACTTAGAGTCTATAGTTGTGAGAAAGCTGAACCATGGACAAGTTTAACTTCAAGTATTTAAATCTGTGATTTCTAAGGAAGAACTTTACACTTAAGACTTGATGTCTATAATTAAAACTCTACTAATGACTGACGGTGTGGATGAGTTTATAGTGTAGTCGTGGATTTACAGTAATCAGTTGTGACAAAAGTAGAAAAGGGTATCAGTGAAGTTTATGGTTTGGGGCTGGGGAGTGGCACACACAGTTGAAAGCACACATTACCATGCTCAAGGACCCAGGTCTGAGCCCTCATTCTCCACCTGCCTGGGGGACACTTGAAGAAAGGTGAAGCAGGTTTGCAGGTGTCTCTCTTTATCTCTCTTTATCTCCCCCTACTGTGTCAGTGTCTCTCTACTCTAGCAAATAAAATAGAAAGAAAAAAGAAAGGGGCAGGGAGGGAGAAAATGGCCACTAGGAGCAGTAGATTCATCCTGCAGGCACTGAGCCTCAGTTATAATGCTGGTGGCAAATAATAATAACAATAATACTGTCATGTTGTCCTCGATTAAGAAATTTGTAGGAAGGAGATGCTGTTTTTACCTGATGAGAAATTGTGTGGAAAATAATAGAAAGGGGGAGGGGTAGACAGCATAATGGCTATGCAATCAGACTCTCATGCCTGAGGCTCCACCAAGTACCAGGTTTAATCCCCTGCCCCACCATAAGCCAGAGCTGAACAGTGCTCTGGTAAAAAAAAAAAAAAAAAAAGAAAAAGGAAAAGAAAAGGAAAGAAAATAATAGAAAGGGGGACCAGGTGATGGTGTACCTGGTTGAGCGCACATGCTACAGTGCGCAAGGACCCAGGTTCAAGTCCCTGGTCCCTACCTGCAGGGGGAATACTTCACAAGTAGTGAAGCAGGGCTGCAGGTGTCTCTCTGTCTGTTTCCCTCTCTGTCACCCCCCTCCCTCTCAATTTCTGGCTGTCTCTATCCAATAAATAAGTAAAGATAATAAAAAAAATTTTTTTAAAAAGAAAACAGGAAGGTGGCATTTTCAATAAGAGATCATTGGGATAATGATGAGAAAGTACAGGGAGCACTGTCATATATTTATATATATATATATATATCTTCTGTGATACAGTGAAAGACAAAGGGAGTATGGGATCCTACCTCGTATGCATAGCAAAAGAGGGAGTGAGGCAGGGAGGATACAAGAAAGATGGGGCATGCCAATTCAAGAATTAAATTCTGAGAGTCGACTGTTGAAATGCCACTGAAGACTTTGAATTCATGGAGTGAAAATTCAAAGCATGGTTCTGAATAAATCTACTGATGAGATTAGTTTGGAAAGGAAAATTATCACCTAGAGAGCACTGTAATCATCTCTGGGGACTACATGGTGTCAAAGGGCTTGAAGGAGGAAGAAAATACTTTAATTCATGCTTTAGTAGTTGTTGTTAGTAAATTTTTAGATTTTACATGTGAGGCTCTCCTAAAAAGGGTTTTCTACACTTTTCATTTTGTTAAACAGGTACTAATTTACTTTTATACATGAGTATGAATATAGGATCTTAAATTTAAAGTAACTAGCAGTAAATATTCATAGCCTGGACTGTCTAACTGGCAAGCCCAAATCTTTCTTTGACTCATGGTGCATGGAAATGGGAGACAAATAGACAAACAGTCTTCACCCCTTATTTGATATTTCACGTACTCCTTTCTTAGGAATTATTAAATGGGCCCTAATTGGGACCACATCCAAACATATCTAATTGTATGTAGTTTTCATTTTTATATTTCTTATTTATTTATTGATTGGGTAGAGACAGCCAGAATGGAGAGGGAAGGGGAGGTAGAGAGGGAGAGAAATAGATACCTGTAGCACTGCTTCACTTCCCACAAAGCTTTCCCCTTCAGGTGGGGACTCAGTTCCTTGCACATTATAACCAATGCACTCAGCCAAGTTTGCCGTCACTCAGCCCCTTAAGTTTGCATTTGATATAAATCCTAGGTGTTATACTTAATTATTTCTGAGTCATAACATTTTAGAAAGTGTTTGGATTATTTAATGGGAAGTATCAATTGATCAAATTTGGGCCCTTCATGTATTTCTTTTTAAAAATATTTTATTGGTGGGGGTCCTAGTGGTTTATAGTACAGTTGTTGACACATAAGTGCTGTCCCTCATCTTCCTATGATAGGTGTCTGGGTATGTGGGAGACAAATGCATCCCCAACGTAGGCCTTCTTCCCCATCATACAACAGCGTCATCAATGTATTTCTTATTAACGTAACACAAGTACAAAGTGATCATATTTTTACTTAATAGTAATGTTGAAATAAAATAATCATTCTAGCTTCATAGAGTAAGGATTACAGTTTTAAAAACAAAATGAGGGGAGGCAGACAGTGGCATAAGCAATTAAGCATACATACTACCAAACACACTTGTAGTGTACTATTATGTTGAAATTTGGAGAGATTTCTACCTAAACAACATGAGACTGTTAATAAAAGAACTTCAGTAATGATATGCAGAGTATTTCTTCTGAATTATCTCTTTGAGCCTCAAAAGATGATATAGTCTTCATCTCAAGATTGACCTGGCAGAGGATGTATGTCAACATTGTTCACAAGATGAAAAATAACTGTAGTGTTATGTGGGTGTGTTATTTGTTGAGAAACAGTGAATGCTTTATTTCACCGATGGATATCAATCTAAGACATGAAATTGATGAAATTAGAAGCATATTGGTAATGATGTCCCAAAAGACATTGAGGAACTGTAAAACTGAGTGCAGTGGTATAAGACTATTCACACATTTTATTAAATTCATACACAGTTGGAACTGTCTCCTTTGAAAGACTATTTTAAATATTTAGAAAAACAAAGAGTATTGATAAGTCTCTGACTTAGCTAAATATTTATACTGGAAGAATATTAAGAGAATAAATGTGTTGTGCTTAAAATTTTTTTTTATGAATCTGTTTTATTAGTCCTTTCTTATGAATTTGTCTCTTCAAAGTTTCTTCTTGTTAACTGTTCATCTTGGTTAGATTTAGAATAATCAGTGAGGTTGTAAGAAATCCAAAACACCAAATCCGATCAACTGATAAAACTTATCATTACAGTTTGGTGAGCTGGAAATCCTACTCCTGTTTGATAATACTCAGTGGATGTGTAACACATTTATTTTGAATGTCAAATGATAACTTACTCTTTTTGTTGTTTGTTTGTGGAGAGAAGGGGTTAGTTATTTGCAATATAGACTTTAACACAAAGGCACAATCTCTCTTCTCCTCTTATACATGCCTGGGAGACATTTGCTCCCCCAACCTAAGGTCTCTTGCCCCATCGTATACCAGAGTCCCACTTTTAATGAAGTGAATTTAGTCACTTCAATTTTGAGTAAAACTTAATTTTTTTAAATTATCTTTCTGTTGATTGGATAGAGACAGCTAGAAATCAAGTGGAAGGGAGGAGGGAGAGTGAAAATGACAGAGAGACACCTGCAACCCTGCTTCACCACTCGTAAAGCTCTCCCACCTGCAGGTGAGGGCCAGGGGCTTGAACCTGGGTCCTTGTACACTGTAATGTGAGCACTTAACCTGGTGTGCCACCACTTGGCCCCATACAAGTTTTATACTTTAAAAAAAGTAATGAATTTATTGTTTTATCAAAAACATTAAAAGAACAAACTTTACCTTCAGACTTAGAGGTTAGATGATGAATGGAAATGAAAAAAAAATAGCTGTATGGGATACTTTGTACTATTCCCAGCTCTTTCACTTTGAACAAGTTCTGGGATCTGAACATATTTTGGTGGGTCTGGATTTCTTCTTCTAATGAGGGAGTTAATTGTATACTCTTTTTTAGATTTTTATTTATTTGTTTGTTTATTTGTTGAATAGAGACAGAAAGGAACTGAGAGGTGAGGGATAAATAGGGAGAAAGACAGAGACACTTGCAGACCTGCTTTACTACTCATGAAGTTTCCTTCTGCAGGTGAGGGCCAGGAACATGAGTCTTTGTGCACTGTAATGTGTGTGCTTAACCAGGTGCACCACTGCCTGGCCCCAACTTGTCTAATCTTAAGTTATAACTATAAGCTTTTAAACTCAGCATTGTGTTTTTATTATGCATGCAGGACCTCACCACTCCCAGGCCAAGTTTTTTATTCAGATAGTTAAAAAAGGAGAGACAGCACTGCACTGGAGCTTGTCCCAACACAATGCATATGCTCTACCAAATAGCTGTCTCTCAGCCCCACATCTATCACTTTTGAATGAAGAGCAAAGTAGAGGGGTCAGGCAGTAGTGCAGCGGGTTAAGCGCAGGTGGCGCAAAGCTGAAGGACTGGGGTAAGGATTCCGGTTCAAGCCCCCAGCTCTCCACCTACAGGGGGATCGCTTCATAAGCGGTGAAGTAGGTCTGCAGGTGTCTATCTCTCTCTCCCTCTGTCTTCCCCTCCTCTCTCGATTTCTCTCTGTCCTATCCAACAACAATGATATCAGTAACAACAACAATAATAACCACGACAACGATAAGAAAAACAACAACCAACTAAACAAAAAGAACAAAGGCAAAAGGGGGGGGGGCAGAATAGCCTCCAGGAGCAGTGTATTCGTGGTGCAGGCACCGAACCCCAGCAATAACCATAGAGGGATTGGGGGGGGGGCAAAAAGTTCAAATTAAGTCTGCAAACTCCTAAATTTATATTAGGTTACTAAAAAGTTCTTAAAAAAAAAAACGGTGCATTTTTAACACAATTTGTGTGGGAGAGAGAATAAAATCCAAGGAGTGTTAATGTTAATTCCCTCTGCTCTTCAAAAGTAGATTGTTGGGATTAGGTGGTGGTGCACCTAGTTGAGTTCACACATTACAATGCTCAAGGATCCAGGTTTGAGCCCCTCGTCCCCACCTACAGGGGGAAAGCTTTGCAAGTGGGAAGGCAGTGTTACAAGTGTCTCTCTGTCACTATCCCTGTCGATTTCTGACTTTATCTTATAAAAAATTAATTGAAAAATTTGAAAAAAGTAAAATATTCTCATTATATGTGATTTAATAGGTTTTTATCTACATGTATATCTGTGTATATATGGATTTACAGCCCCCCCAAATAACCTTCCAAACCATACCAAATAAAAATCATCTTACTGTAATAGAAGTGGTCCAAGATGTTGCAAAGTAATAAAGCTTTGTATAGGATATAGTGATCAAATTTGTTTAATTAAGAGCAAAGAACTCTTTTGGAAATAAAATACTGAGTTATTTCTGTATCTAGAGTACCAATTTTCTGGTAAAATGACCATTTAAGCTTATTTATAATAAAACTTTCTTCCACATATAAAATAGCCTAGCATTTTTGCTTTACCACCACCCCCTTACCATATTAGTTAGTTCCTCCTTGAATGTATTGTGTATATATATATATATATATATATATTTATTTATTTATTTATTTTTTACAGAATTCAGATAATACTCAAGTGTAAAAATTGCCAGGTTGTTGGAGAAAAAAAGACTTGTTTCCATTTTAATAAGATTTTCCTTTCTATAAACTGATATTGATAATTTTTTTAAAAAATTTTTTATTTAAGAAAGGATTAGTGAACAAAAGCATAAGGTAGGAGGGGTACAACTCCACACAATTCCCACCACCCAATCCCCATAACCCACCCCCTCCCATGGTAGCTTTCCCATTCTCTATCCCTCTGGGAGCATGGACCCAGGGTCGTTGAGGGTTGCAGAAGGTAGAAGGTCTGGCTTCTGTAATTGCTTCCCCGCTGAACATGGGCATTGACTGGTCGGTCCATACTCCCAGTCTGCCTCTCTCTTTCCCTAGTAGGGTGTGTCTCTGGGGAAGCTGAGCTCCAGGACACATTGGTGGGGTCTTCAATCCAGGGAAGCCTAGCCAGCATCCTGGTGGCATCTGGAACCTGGTGATTGAAAAGAGAGTTAACATATGAAGCCAAACAATTTGTTGAGCAATCATGGATCCCAAGCTTGGAATAGTGGAGAGGAAGTGTTAGGGAGGTACTCACTGCAAACTCTAGTGTAATCCTGCTTTCAGGTATATATTTTGCAGTAGTTTATGGATACGTGTGAACATAAGCTCTCTCTCACAGAAACTGGTGTATATCTAGGTTAATTTTAATAAGATTTTCCTTTCTATAAACTGATATTGATAATTTTTAAAAGAAATATCTCTTACTCTAGATGGTTGCTATGAACTCATTTAAAAATTAGTATAGTATATTGCATGCAGGATCATAACCACCATGCTTCTTCTTTCTCAAGAGCAAGAGATTGCTGCTTTCCTAAGCAAGATTATTTTTGAAATTAAACTTATTTTGTTAGAAATATATTTTTTGATTTCTAGATATATATGTTTGATTTGGTAGTTTCTGTTTATCTAAAAGACTCACAGAACAGTGTATGTAAGAGGACCTGTCTTCAATGACATTCTTGAAATATCTAGGTTGAAATATTTAAATGAACTACTTTTTATAAAATGAGATGACTGCAAGATGGACGTTTAGTAATTTTCCTGTAGCAGAAAAATGCAACAAGACTTATGCATGATGTAATTTGACTGAAATCACCAATAATGCTCACGACATATTTCTTTTTTGCCTATAAGCAAATCATCTGTAATGCCTTTATAGTTAGAAATATGTGCTAAAGTAGAATGAAAATGAGGCAGTCATATGTAAATATGTATCTTGGAAAATCCTGAGAATCTAGTATTAAAAACTATACCTGCTGATTCTTCTAGTACTTGCCAAGACTGTCTTTGAACTAAAAAGGTATATGTAAATGTTCTTTCAAACATACACTATGTAATTCTTAAGTCATTGTTCTACTAGGAATTTTAGTTTTTCACTGATTCATCCATTGTTATAGTAATATAAAAAAAGATCTATTTTGTATTGTTTTTAAATGTAAATCATTTTAAGTGTTTCACTGGAAGTTTTTGCATGAGTAACGACTTCGGGACTCCTGACATTTGGCTGGATGACTGATCCCAGAGTATGGCTTGCCAAGGAAAGGAAAGACATCCAGGCATAGGATGCGTACAACTTGTTTGACTCAGTCCAGTTCCCTGGCAATGATTGCAGCCTAGTGGCTGCCATACCAAATCTGTATACTTGCAAGACAGAAAGCTGCTTTTCTTAGGCTCCCACAGCAGTTTGTATAGAGGCAGAATGAACTGAAGATATCTACAGAGACTTTTTCAAAAGCAATTCACTTACGACTTACAAAGAACCCCTTTTAGATTTGGCCCTAGCATCATCGACTCCTAGGCCCCTGTTAAAAACTTTTGCAAAGAAACAGTATTAGGGATAGACCCTAGAGACTAGATAGACCCGATATACTTTATTCTATAACTTACAATGATTTAGAACTGGAGGAGACCCTTTCCAGGGCTAGATGAAGGGAGCTTGAAATTCAGAAGTAGGTGATTTAACCAATATTTGCTACTTGTTTAGATCAGTGTTTGAATCCAAATGTTCAGACTATGACTTAGTGTATATATTTACTTTGTCAGAAATGTAACCCTTTGAATAATGAGAAATAAATATCAAAAACAGAAATACTTAAAAAAAAATTAGCGTTAAGGGTCCAGGCGGTGGTGCACCTGGTTAACTACTCACATTAAAATGCACAGTGACTCAGGCTAATGTCCCTAGTCCCCACCTGCAGGGGGCAAGGAGTTGTGAAGTAGGGCGGCAGGCCCCCCCCCTCTCCCTCTTTCTTCTTCTCCTCCTCCTCCCTTGCTCTCCCTATCCCTCTCTATTCCCTCCTCCATTCTCAATTTCTCTCTGTATCTATCTGAGAATAAATAAATAAAAACATAGCTTAAGAGTTAAATAGAAGTGTACTTGCTCCAAATCTGCAAAGAAGACATAAATACAAAATTCAAATATGGAATTGTACATGGTGATGTACTTTATGATATCTTGAGCGGTTTAAAAAAAATAAAAAGCCCTTCTTAGGGGAAACAGCTTTTCTTCTCTGACACTAAAGGGTGGTCTACAAACATCTGCTTGCATACCTGCTGCCACTTACTGAGTACATCCTGACAAAACCCTGTTCTCTCCACTAAGCAAGCTTAAAATGAGGAGAAATGATTCTGTTGTCTTCCTATGTTCTTGTTGAAATCACTGTTGGAAACGGTTCCATAGAAGCTGCTTTTCCCTCTCTTAATAATTGTGAAGAAACTCACTTTGAACACATTTTGCCTTTTCATAAATACCTGGACAGTAGTTAGCACAGGAACTTTCTAGATTCAGAATGAAACTGTGGCACACACCTGGTAGATAGCTCAAGTTACCATGGGTTCAAGCCCTGGTCTCTACTATAGGAGGGAAGCTGCAAGCAGGAGTCATGCTGCAAGTGTCTCTCTCCTTCTTTACTCTTTGTCTGTTTTTCTCAGAAAAGGGAGAAAAAGTGGCCATCATGAGCTGTGGAGTTGTCATGCAGTAGCCAAGTTCTATGATAGTCCTGGTGACAAAATACTATTAATGATAAATTTAAAAAAATGGAATTATGATGGGTACAATGTGATATATACTATAATTTTGTAAACTGCTATGGAATCACTAATAAAAACATGGTTAAGAAGGTGGCACAGTAGCTAAAGCACTGGACTCTTAAGCATAACAATTCCCTGGCATCAAATGCTCTGATATTCATATGCATTCTCTCTCTCTCTCTCCCCCTCCCTCCCTCTCCCCCTTCCTCCCTCTCTCTCTCTCCCTCCCTCTCTCCCTCCCTCTCTCTTCCTCTCCCCCTCTCCCCCCTTCTCTCTCTCTCCTTTCCCCTCCTTGACTCCTCCTCTCCCTCTAATCCCTCACCTCTCATTAATATTAAAAAGATACTGTACAAGAATGAAACTGTGGCACCCTAAGAGGAGCTAAATGGATTTTTTTTTTCTGTTTGGAGAAGAAAAAATGGAATAGCAAAAATTCTAATTTTTGTGATCAAGAAACCTGTATCTTGGGATGCCAACAGCTGTGCACCAGTTGAGTGCACACATTGCCCTGCTCAAAGTTGAGTGCACACATTGCCCTGCTCTCAAAGATGAGGGAGTTGAGCCCTCATTCCCCACCTGTAGGGAGGAAGAAGCTTCATGAGCAGTGAGATGAGTCTTGCAGGTGTCTGGTTTTCTCTCTCCCTCTCTACCTCCCACCACTCTCAATTTCTTTCTGTCTTATCAAATAAAACAAAGAGGGAAACAAAAGGGAAATTTTTTTGGCTTTCAGGGCTGGTGGATTCATAGTGCAGGCAGAGTCTCAGTTATAACCCTAATGTCAATTAAGTAAAGGACAAAGAAAAGAAACCTGTATCTTAACTCAGTCATGAATTCACTTGGTACTCGCCTGTAACTTCAGTGGATCTTGGTTTCCCTGTCAATTGGAGGACAAGGGCTAGATTTGCAACTCCTATAAATTGTATAAAATGGGGAGTCGGGTGATAACATGATGAAAAATATCAAGACTTTGCCAAACTGATTTTTTTTTAATTGCCACCAGGGTTATTGTTGCACTAAGAATTCACTGCTCCTGGCAGCCATTTTTTTCCTTTTTATTTTTATATGATAGGAGAGAGAGAAATTGATATGGAAGGGGAGTTAAAGAGAAAGATAAATAGTTGCAAACCTGCTTCACTACTCAGAATGCTTCTCCCTGTAGTGGGGGCTTAAACCCAGGTCCTTGAGCATGGTAACTTGTGTACTCAACTGGGTATCACACTGCTCAGACCCCTCCTATATTGATTTCTGAGTACTGGTTGTAGCTTATTAAGAACAAATGAATTTGGTTTCATAGAGTATGAAGCAGTAGTAACAGTATACCATCCTGATATAATGACCTTAATTTTGTAGTGCTATTAACTGGAGTGATAAAAGCATGTTTGTTAAATTAGGTCATTTTAACCTGAGTATGTTGTCATAAATTCTGGACCACTTAGAAGATAATTAGGTGTTTTCTTGTTCTCTGAGATGGTGGCAGAAGTTCAATTTGACATTAAAATCAATAGTACCAGCCCTATATTTGCTTTTATTTTTATTTATTTAGAAGATCATGTTATTTGCCAGCTCAGCTCAGGTGAGGTTACTGTAACAGTTAACACATTTCCTAATACAAAGTGTGCCTCTGTGTACCTGTCTTTATTAAGACACAAATGGCCTATATTTTAGTTGTGCAACATAGTGATTCAATATACCTATATATTGGGAAATATAACAATATACTTATTAACATCCACCACCACGCACATTTATTTTCTTTTGTCATAAGAACATTTAAGATCTACTCTTAGCAACTGAAACACAGTATTCCAATATGCAATATTATAGTATTGGTTGTAGTTACTACTGTTTTAGGTTACACCTAAAGGATTTATAATTGGAAATTTGTACTTGTTGACCCATAATAGTATGTGTGTGTGTGTGTGTATGTGTTTTCCTCAAGATTATTTCTCACTCAACATTTAAAGTGTAAGTGGAGAAATTTTACCAAAAAATATCCACTAGGTGGCACCTTATTACTGTTTTTAGAATTAGCACTCTTTTAACATTTTTGATTAAACATTAAATGAAAGAGAAAATGACCTTCTCTAAAGGTTGGTCATTGTGCATATATGGATTCACATGAATTTGTAAATCATTTCCTTTGGGGCACATCTTTTAAAAAAACAAAAAAAACTTCACCCCCTAGAAAGGATTCATATGAATTTTCACATAATTCTGTAGTGTAACTTTATATCATTCATCTTGTCTTTTCACTATGACATTGTAAAAAGTTTCTTCACCATCTCTGGTATGTTCTCAGAATAACCGATTATAACAACACCATGAAAGTCTGCTTTTATGGCCACTGTAAGTTCTTAATTTTAGAAAAATATAGGAAAAATAAAAACTAGTTATGTACTAGAATAATCAGAAAAATAGTGTAT
Organism: Erinaceus europaeus; assembly: GCF_950295315.1. Classification (NCBI taxonomy): domain Eukaryota; kingdom Metazoa; phylum Chordata; class Mammalia; order Eulipotyphla; family Erinaceidae; genus Erinaceus; species Erinaceus europaeus. The sequence continues at coordinate 95,224,062 of NC_080170.1, read as the reverse complement.
GTTTCTGTCAGGTGTAGTATGTTGTGCTTGTAACTACTATCATTTTATATTCTTTTATTATTATTTTTTTGCCTCCGGGGTTATTGCTGGGCTCGGTGCCTGCACCATGAATCCACTGCTCCTGGAGGCCTCCCACCCACCCCCCCCTTTGTTGCCCTTGTTGGTGTAGCCTTGTTGTGGTTATTGTTGTTGATGATGTCATTCGTTGTTGGATAGGACAGAGAGAAATTGAGAGAGATGGGGAAGACAGAGGGGGAGAGATAGACACCTGCAGACCTGCTGTGAAGTGACTCCCCTGCAGGTGGGGCTCTAACAGGATCCTTAAACTTGTCCTTGTGCTTTGCTCCATGTGCACTTAACCTGCTGCGCTACCACCAGATCCCCCATCATTTTATATTCTATATGGCTCTGAAATCCTCCTTTTAGGTTAAAGTTCTAAGAATCACTTGGATAGTGTGAAATATTTTAATATTTGAGGTCATTTCCAAATAGAGATAATGTTCAGACTCGTAATGTTTATGAATGATTTGGTTAATCTTCATTCAACCAGTCAGTGCTTTAAGAATTTTACTGTTTATTAAAACATAATATATCCCATATGAATATTTTAAAATTTTTAAATATTTTTAAATACTTATTTCTTTATTTATTATTGGATAGAGATAGAGAGAAATTGAGAGAAGTGGGGGAAATAGACAGGGAGAGGAAGACTGAGAGACACCTGCAGCCCTACTTCACCGCTTGTGAAGCTTTCCCCCTACAGGTGGGAACCAGGGGCTTGAACCTGGGACCTTGTGCACTGTAATGTGTACACTTAACCAGGTGCGCCACCACCTGGCCCTGGTTTTGAATGTTTTTACATTAACGTTAAAAAATAAAGTTGCGGGGGCCAGGTGATGACACACCTGGTTGAGCGCACATGTTACAGTGCGCAAGGACCCAGGTTCAAGCCCACAGTCCCCACCTGCAGGAGGAAAGCTTCACAAGTGATAAAGCAGGGCTGCAGGTGTCTCTCTGTCTCTCTCCTCTTTCTCACACTTCCTCTTCATTTCTGGCTGTCACTATCCAATAAGTAAATAATAAATAATTAAAAAATATATATGAAAAATAAAGTCACAAAAAATACACAAAAGCCCACCTATAATCCTGTTATACATAGATACTGTCTTGAATATTTTGTGTTCTTCCTGCCAATCTTTTTTGTCTATGCATATATATACATATGGTTATATTTGCCTTATATTCTATCCTCATTTTTACTTTTCAGTTTAACTCAAACATTTTTTGTTAGTAATTGTATTCTCATCTGTTTTAGAGCTTTAAATTGTTTCTTTTAGACAGCCTCCCACTATTTATATTAAAGTCTCCAGCCTTACTTTCACTTACCTATTGAATTTGGAGATTCAGAGGTATTTTTCTATTTGAATGTCCTGTATTAAAACAGCATCTGTTTCTAGTAAGTTGTCATTTAAAAATAAATTGATTTATTATTTTATTGACACAAAGCTGATGATATATTTAATAAATAACTTGTGATTTCCATTTTATTTTAATATGAATATATACATATATATATCTACATATATATATATATATATATATATATATATATATATATATATATTCCATGATTCAACATAGCAATGGTTACTAGTAGCAAATTCTCACACACTTGCTGTATGGAAGTTACAGATTTACAGATTTACTTACTATATAAAGTACTCTGCTTACAGCTTACATTTTTATAAGGAAGTTGTATTTTTTTTAAAAATTTTTTATTTAAGAAAGGATTAATGAACAAAAACATAAGGTAGGAGGGGTACAACTCCACACAATTCCTACCACCCAATCTCCATAACCCACCCCCTCCCATGATAGCTTTCCCATTCTCTAGCCCTCTGGGATCATGGACCCAGGGTCGTTGAGGGTTGCAGAAGGTAGAAGGTCTGGCTTCTGTAATTGCTTCCCCGCTGAACATGGGCATTGACTGGTTGGTCCATACTCCCAGTCTGCCTCTCTCTTTCCCTAGTAAGGTGTGTCTCTGGGGAAGCTGAGCTCCAGGACACATTGGTGGGGTCTTCAATCCAGGGAAGCCTGGCCAGCATCCTGGTGGCATCTGGAACCTGGTGATTGAAAAGAGAGTTAACATACGAAGCCAAACAATTTGTTGAGCAATCATGGATCCCAAGCTTGGAATAGTGGAGAGGAAGTGTTAGGGAGGTACTCACTGCAAACTCTAGTGTACTTCTGCTTTCAGGTATATATTTTGCAGTAGTTTATGGATATGTGTGCACATAAGCTCTCTCTCACAGAAACTGGTGTATATCTAGGTTATGGGACTTTGTTAGAAAATGAACTACCTGAGATGAAATTAGAGTGTACTATAAAAGGAAAGGTCTCACCCGAGTAATGAAGCTGAAGGGTTGTCATTCCACACGTGAAATCTCTGGACACAGTCTGAGGTGAAGCATGTTGAGGTGGCAATCGTTGCGTTGCTTAGGTTGTGATCGGCAGATGCAATATTATTTGGTTTGGATTGGGAGATGCATACGGGAAAGTGGGCCCTATCCAAGGGTTCCAGGACTGGGGGAGGTAGGGGCTCTTTAATGGAGATGTGAGGTTCCTGCTGTCTTAGGGTTCAAAAAGACAATGGATAGTTAATGTTATCATCACATTATTTGTTAATTGTGTTAACTTTGAAAAGTCCCTTTGTTATGGTTTGCTGTACAGTATCCAGTATCTTGTATATAGCTGTGCTATTGGATGCTTCTAATCTACTTGGTCTAGGCTTTTGAGAGAGTTATTTTATTGACACAAAGCTGATGATATATTTAATAAATAACTTGTGATTTTAATATGAATATATATATATATATATTCTATGATTCAACATAGCAATGGTTACTAGTAGCAAATTCTCACACACTTGCTGTATGGAAGTTACAGATTTACTTACTATATAAAGTACTCTGCACAGCTTACATTTTTATAAGGAAGTTGTATTTTAATAGTCACAATGTGAAAATACCCTTACTATCCTCCCCCCCTTTTTTTTAACAAATAGGATGCCAAGGCACATAGAGATTAGGCTATTTGCCCCAAATCACACAGCTAATGATATGTTGACCCAGAATTAGGAATCCAGAAAGAGAAGAGTGCAACAAAAACTGAATAAGGGTAAGAGACTGCCATACTTAATGATGACTCTTTAGTCACATCATCAGCTGGGGCCCTAGTCGGGGAGTCCTGAGATTCCCAAACAGACATGATGGGCCTAGATCTCGAATAAATCCCTCTCTCCATTACTACTGGTCATCTCTATCAGGGAAACACAATAGACCCCCTTTGTGGGCCCCATAGGACCTTGCCCTCCACCTCATTCATCGACAATAGTGAACGTTCCATCCTCTGAAGGGAGGCTGGACAACATACTCTATGTTCCACCTGAGGAAGATGGGTCCTGAAATTGGGGCAGCTTTGAACATTCCTACTCATGACCACAGAATGTGAGCTCAGATCTATAGGGATGCAGAGGTCACATAGGCTCCTAAGCTGAATATGGGCCTCAGACCACATCATATCAATATCAGTGGGGTTTACAGTCAACAATATTTATACACCTTTCCCATATTTGGGAGCTACTCTCTTCCATGATCCAGATTTTGGGGTCTTTTTCCAACCATGACATCTTCTCCCCAGACAATAACTTAGATCTACCTGCATATCAGATGTCAGGCTCAGGGAAAAAAAAAAACAAACTAGTATAGTCATGGGCTCTTTGGAATATAACTAAAATATGCCTACAAAATGGAGACCACCCCCCCCCCCAGCTCTTCATATGAACTATTCCAGCCTTTAGGTTCATGATGGGATCCAGAGTTCTGGAGGTGGGAATTGTGCGGAGTTGTACTCCATCTTATCCTATAGTTTTTGTCAGTGTTTCCTTTTTATAAACAAAAATGTTTAAAAAGAGTCCATATTGCTAATATTTATTTATTTACTTATATTAGATAGAGACTGGAATTGAGACGGAAAATAGAGGGGACCTAATGGTGGTGTACTGGGTCAACCACATATATAGTATGAAGCACAAATACCCCTGTAAGGATCCCGGTTCAAGCCTCTGGCTCTGCAGGAGAGTCATTTTGCAAGCAGTGAAACAGTTCTCCAGGTGTTTATCTTTCTCTCCCCCTCTTTATCTTCCCCTCCCCTCTCAATTTCTCTCTGTCCTACCCAGTGGAGAAAAAAATGGCCACAGGAGCAGTGATTTGTAGTGTAGGCACCAAGCTGGGAAGCAAAAGAGAGAAAGAGATAGAGACATCTGCAACCCTGTTTTACCACTCCTGAAGCTTTTCCCCTGTAGGTGGGGACCAGGGGCTTGAACCCAGATCTTTTTGCACTGTGATGTGTGTACTTAGCCAGGTGCGCCACTGCTAATCTTAATGCTTAGCTACGTGAAGTACTAGGCATAGACAAAGTGATGTTAGATAGGATCAATAATCTGGAATTTCTTTCAAAATCATATCTAAGGCTCTTTGGTGAGAGGGAGAAATACAGAAAAATTTTATATAATTTCTTTTGACATCATTGCCATCAGGTATATCACCTCAGTGAATGTGAAATGCTGCAAATTTTGAAGTTAATAATATAAGGTTATGATATCTAGCAGATGCACTACTTTGTGATGATACAGAAAACAGATGGCTTTTGATTTGTAGGAAATTTATAACCAGTGCAATAACTTAATGTGTATTATCTGATCTTTATACAGAGTCTTCTGGACTTCAGGATAGATTTTTTAAAATTTATTTATTTATAGAAAGGAAACATTGACAAAACCATAGGATAAGAGGGGTACAGCTCCACACAGTTACAGTGCAAAAAGATCTGGGTTCAAGCCCACTGGATAGGACAGAAAGAAATTGAGAGGGGAGGGGAAGATAGAGAGGGGGAGAGAAAGATAAACACCTGGAGAACTGTTTCACTGCTTGCAAAATGACTCTCCTGCAGAGCCAGAGGCTTGAACCGGGATCCTTACAGGGGTCCTTGTGCTTCATACTATATATGTGGTTAACCCAGTACACCACCATTAGGTCCCCTCTCTTTTCTGTCTCAATTCCAGTCTCTGTCTAATATAAATAAATAAATAAATATTAGCAATATGGACTCTTTTTAAACATTTTTGTTTATAAAAAGGAAACACTGACAAAAACTATAGGATAAGATGGAGTACAACTCCACACAATTCCTACCTCCAGAACTCTGGATCCCATCCTTCCCTGATAACTTCCCTATTCTTTATCTCTCTGGGAGTATGGACCCAGGGTCATTATGGGGTACAGAATGTGGAAGGTCTGGCTTCTGTAATTGTTTCCCCACTGAACATGGGCATTGACAGGCCACCCATACTCCCAGTCTGTCTCTCTTTTTCCCTAGTGGGTTGGGGCTCTGGGGAAGCGGGCCTCCAGGACACATTGGTGGGGTCCTCTGTGTAGGGAAGACTGGTTGGCATCATGTTAGCATCTGGAACCTGGTGGCTGAAAAGAGAACTAACATATAAAGCCAAACAAATTGTTGACTAATCATGAAGCTAAAGGCTGGAATAGTGCAGGTGAAAAGTTGGGGGTCTCCGTTTTGTAGATAGCTAGTAGGCCTATTTTAGTTATATTGCAAAAGTCCCATGACTTGGGTAGATTTTATTCGGGGCGAGCTGATCTTAAAGTGGAGGCTGTATGCCTCCTTAGCTAGGATGCATTTATTTAAATCAGGCTTAATATCAGTGGTTGGCATATGGCTATAAAAAATGTTATAAGAAGTACATCATGTGTAGGCAGCAGCTTTCAAAAGATCCCAGAAGCAACAGACTTCTGTTGTAGTGTTAGTTATTTGATTTAGGGTTATGTCTTCATAAAATGGAAAAATAAGCAAGACAGATTTCTAAATGAACAAACAAAAACAGCACGCCACTGTAATCTAGGCTTTTTCTTTCCTCTGAATTTATCCTGAGGGGATTCTGTAAATATTGCTCTCACCATGAAGTCACATGCCAAAAATTCCTCCATGAAGAGTCATCCATTAACAATCATTTGCAAAAATAGGATTTTGGGGAAAAGTAATATTTAGTTTATTGTTACTTGATACCTATTATCTAATTGTCAAACCCAGCCTATGATAATCTGGGATTTTAAAACAGTACTGGCATTTTGAAGTTGAAAGCAATCTTACTAATAGTGAACAAACAGCTCCACTAAGAAAGTCCAATCTGAGCTCCAGGCTTCAGGGAAATCTGGGAGGAATACATATATAGCAGAAACATAACTTAAGATTTCATATGCTTCCTGCTGAGTCCCTAAGTATTATGGCCAGAAGGTAATCAGACAGTGACAAGTGGATCTTTTTTTTTTTTTTTTTTTTTGATAAGCTTGACAACTCCAGACCTTATTCATGGACCATCTGAAACTGTTGGGTTGTTAAGAAGATGTGGAGTAGTTGTTCTCAAAACAGAGTTGAAATGTGGCACAACTGAACACACCCATCTAAACTGTTTTAATTAAAACCCTCCCTGAGTCAGGCTCCACATTTCTACAGGAAAATTATTCAGATGCTCAAATAGTGTTTCTGAAGCCCAGGATTTCTCAGAAGAGACCAAAAATATATAAGTAGTAGTAAACATGCAAATAGCTAGGGTAAAGTGTTTTCCAAGTAAATACGATTTTGATTGGCTTGACAGTGGTGACAGAGGCAAAACTGTGATAGCATTAAGCCTTGCTGTTCCTGACAGTATAATAGTACTGTTGGGATATGGAGCAGAAAGAGGCTGGGTTTTCAGTCAAAAACCACTATAACCACTATTTATGTAATATTTGTAGGTCATTTATGACACAACTGAATTACTAAGTCTTGCAATACCAGTTTCTCAAAGGCCTCTAGGAACATGCCTAAAATAGATTTCCCAGCCTCTTTCTACCCTAAGGTCTTTACTTCCATCTGCTCTGTTCCTATTTACGGTGACTGTTTATTGAACATTCTGTCCTGCTTTCTATCTTACTACCTTTCAGCCACCAAATTCCAGATGCTACTATGATTCCATCTTTTCCTCTCTGGGCAAAAGACCTCATCAGTGCTTACTGGAATCTCACCTTTCCAGAGCCCTACCCCACCAGGGAAAGAAAGAAACAGGCTGGGTGTATGGATGAACCTAGCAATGTCCATGCCCAGTGGAGAAGCAAATACAGAAGCCAGAACTCCCACCTCTTGCACCCCATAATGAATTTCTGTACCCCCACCCTTCCACTAGAACCCAAAATATTTACCACCGGGGATCTTTTTATACCAGCAATGAAAGGGAGGCAAAACTGGAAAACAACAGAGGAAGCCAGGCACTGTTTCTTTTATCTTAGAGAGGAGGAAAAAGGAAAAACATTGGGAAGTAGTATAGGTGTAGGAGTGACTTAGAAAGGAAGTGAAGGCAGGACCATTCAAAAATGGAGAAGGGGAATACATATACATAGATATTGAGAGATAATTATAGAATCAGCTTGTATTGGTGACTTTGGGAGAACTACTGTAGTTTCCAATTGAAGGTATGGGGACATAGCACTCTGGTGGTGGGGATTCACATGAAATTGTGCCCGTTATCTTACAGTTTTGTAAATCTATAATAAATCACTAATAAAATACATTAAAAACCACAAGTAAAATGAAATTTTAAAAATAACAATATTCAATAAAAAAATGATTGAATGAGGGGCCAGGCAGTAGTGTACTGGTTAGAGTGCACACAGTATAAGAAGCTGGGATCAAGTCCCTGGCTCGTATTTGTGAGGGTGAATGCTCCGCAAGTAGTGAAATAGTGCTTCATGTGTTTTCCCTGTCCTGCCACAGGAAAGAAGGAAAGAAAGAAGGGAGGAAGGGAAGAAGGAAGGAAAAAGAAGGGAAGAGAAAGGGAAAAAAATGGCCATCTGGAAAAGTAGATTTGTCATGCAGGCATACCAAGCCCAACCAATAATCCTGGTGGCATTAAAAAGAAAAATTCTTGAACTACCCCAGAAATATCCAAACTTGAAAATGTCAGAGGTGGCTCAAGAAATCATAGCAAATAATCTGTGGTCTCAATATCATAAAGCACTGAAAGAAAAGTAGCAAATGCTACTTTTAACTCCCTTCTAGTCCACTTACCACACTCATATCCTTACATCTTCATCAACTTATTCAGCATCTACCTTAAAATAAGAGGTATAAAAGTATGTGTATCTGTATGGCATAATAACATTTGGTTTTCCCACACAATGAATCACCCTTTGGAATTCACTACACTGCAGTGTTAAGTGGAATGCTGACTATCTACTATTGTTTGTTTGTTTTTTTTATGTTTGAGAGTGCTCATATTATCAGGAGCTACTGAGAACACCATAGATCGGTATGAATTTTTCCATGATCTAGTTCTTGACTCTTGCCTCTGCTCACAATATGGAAATCATTTTATGTTACTTGAAATGAGACAGAACAGTGTTTCTGTTCTTCCATTACACCCAGAGTGTAGCTAACAAGCTAGGATGGCTGGGCTAAACAGACAAAAGGATTTTCCATTTTATTCTTAATTATAATATGTTGAGAATCTTTTCTTTCTCTGTGTATATAGTCTAATAAATGCTTCACTTCTTAACACTCAAACTATAAAACCTTCTGTAGTAATTGAATTGTAGACAAAAAGGCCCATTTGCAGTAGTTACAGTCATTATGTAGTGAAGCAGTTAATTTTGAGCAAGTGTGAAAAGATGCCAGTCACATGGTCACAGAGGGGATCAAAAAGAGAAAATGACTTTCCACTGCAGAATATTGATTCCATATCTCAGAGGTCTCTTACTTGCTCTCTGTTATATTACATTTAAAGTCTTTTATTTGTTTAAAAATAAAATTATTGCCTTTCTCCTTTGTTTGTGTAAGAGTACATGTCAAAAATACTAAGAAGCATGAAGATCAAAGTGAAAATCACCCTCTGCATATACTATTCCATATTCATTTTGAACATTTTGTAATTAATCTTTCCAGTGATTTTTCTAGGCATAAATATTCTTTTATAGGGGGTCAGGCCATGGTGCACCCAGTTAAGCACACATAGTGCAAAGTGCAAGGATCCCGTTTCGAACCCCCAGCTCCCCACCTGCAGGAGGGTCGCTTTACAGGCCATGAAGCAGATCTGCTGGTGTCTGTCTGTCTTTCTCACTCCCTCTCTATCTTTTTCTCCTCTCTCAATTTCTCTCTTTCCTATCCAAAAAGTTAGAACAATGAATATAAATGTTACTCTAAGAGCATTTAATGACTAAAAAAGTTTATTTGTTGATCTTAGTATTTAATTTCAGTGCCTTTTATTGTTTTCCTATGGTATTGTTTTGTTTGTATTTCACAAAGATGACTTTATTTCAGAGTTTTATGTGCTGTGGAGTTGTATATTTTAGAAAGGTATACTTTTTGTGCTTCCTTTATATCTTTCATTTTTCTTTTATACATTCTAGAATGGGGGGGGTATTTTTCTTTTAAAGGAAATAGCTATTTTACCAGGAAGGACAAACTTCAGGATATTATAAGGATTTACTTATGACATTAGCCAGATGCAGTGACACTTTTTATTATCATTCTTTAGTTCTTCTTCCCAGGACTTAACCACAGATGTTCACAGAGTCACTGTGCATTCATACACTGCTAAGCTATGAGGCCGTTGGTCAAGGATATAACTGAGTGCTGGCTTTATGGATGAGTTTCAAGAATTAAATTCTTCTGGGATCATGTTTAAACAAAAATATACGAGAGCACAGAATAAACCCCAACACCCACACTTAATGTGCACGTTGAATTTAAACATATAGTCCTTTTTATAACTGCAAGGTGTTATTTCATTTCTTACTCAGAAAGCTTCTGTATTTGTAATGACAACTTTGAACCTAAACTTATGAACCTAAGATTCCATGTTTAAACTCCTTTTTTTTCTCTAGCAATTGAGCCTTTTAAAAAAAAATTGTTTATTTTATTTATTTATTTATTGGATAGTGACAGCCAGAAATCCAGGGGGTGAGGGAGAGAGACACCTGCAACACTGCTTTACCATTTGTAAAGCTTTCCCCCTGCAGGTGGGGGCTGGGGGCTTGAACCTGGGTCCTTGCACACTGTAACATGTACACTCAACCAAGTGTGCCACCACCTAGCCCCTAGTAATTGAGCTTTGACTCAGTTATCAGAGTTATCAAAGATGAGTGCTGTCCCATAATTTAGCCATATCCAGTGTGTTTTCTTCTTGCATTAGAAGCTCCGCAAGTGGGCTGCTGAAATAACTCACCTAAGGCGCCTAATTTGCCATGTGTGTGGCCCAAATAATACAGTACGGTGGTATTTTGTCAACTTTAACTGTTCAGAATAGTTTCATGGAGATACTAACAATGTTTTGAGTAGGCTTACTTTGTTATTAAAGGGTAGACAACATTATTAGACTTCTGTTGTATAGAAAATGTGAGAGGCTGGAAGAAATTATACTTTTAGGTATGCAATTTGACTGTTCAAGGTCCTCATTTTTTTTTTTTTTGTAGTTACAATTTTTGCATTACTGAGATAGCAGTCTAGTCTGAGCAGATGCTGGATAACTCTCCAAGATGCAAGAATTGAGAGGCTCTGCCAGGTGGTCAGCTGGCAGTTGTTACTGTGGCAAGTTCTCCTGTCATCATAGCAGGCAGAAATATCCCAGACTGCAGCAGTGAGGGAATATAAGCAACCACTTCTAGACTGTCAACTAAAAGCTAATAACTCACATGATTGAATTTCAGGAAACATTTTCCCATAGTTGGGATTGGGATTCCTAGCTTGAAACAGCAGTGTCAGCTATGAAGAGTGCTAAAAACGCCTTTCAAGATCAAAGACAGATATTATACTTGGAGTTTGTTGAAGAAGACTAACTTTGCAATTGCACATGTACTTTAAACTACGGTATTTTGTCAACTGTCTTCAAAGAACTGCTTGTTGATAGGCCATTTCCTCCTCTTATCTTATTATTATTTTTCTCTCATGTGGACAAAGGAGAAAAACTGTACAAGATTAATGGCAGGGGCTGGGTGGCGTACCTGGTTGAGCACACATGTTGCATTGTGCAAGGACCTGGGTTCAAGCCCCCTGTCCCCACCTGCAGGGGGAAACCTTCACAAATGGTGAAGCAGGTCTATAGGTGTCTCCCTGTTTCTCTCCCTCTCTGTCTTCCCCTTAGCATTTGAGATCTGATTGTCTCTATCAAATAAATGAAAATTAAAAAAAGAGTAATGGCAGTTGTTTTTAAATGAATTGTTTAAAACAAGGAGCTACTGAGTTAATGTATTTTAGAAAGCAAAACTAGCTGTCACAGAGGGACATTCTAATTTTGTGGCGGGGACGCTACAAATGGTTATAGATAACTTCCTGCCTGATCAAAGCAGAAGTTAGCAGTGTAATGTGTAGAGAAACTGGAGAATGGAAAATAAGAGTTTATAAGCTTTAGGAGCCAGGACTTTATATACACTGACAGGAGGTTGCCAGAATAGAAAGACAAGTTTTAAGAAATAGAAAACTATTCTGACAGGAGACAATATATGACAGTCTAATGACACAGATTTGTCAACTTGGCAGGTTCTTGTTTTTGGAATCATCCTAAAGCTACTGTGATCTGTTAACCAAAAGGTATTTAATCAGGTGTTTGCTGTGAGGAATGTGGAAGATGGTAATTTGGGGCCACATTAGACTAGATGCAAAGTCACACTTGAAAAGCCTAAACCCAGATAATTTTTTCAAGTAAGATTGAATGGAGGAAAGGGGGAAAAGCTTATTCAGATTGAAACTCATCAAAATGTACTGAAAATTACATGTAAAAAGATACACCTTTCCCTTTCTTTCCCAGTCTTCATTTTTCTTCATCAGCAGTGCAGCGGTAAGAGGATACATGGAGGTTATCCTGCCAAGAGTAATGCACCCTGATTTTTTACTTTTCTGATTGCTTACTATCTACTCTTTCTTAGTAATGCTTTTCAGAAATTCTTGCTGTGTCCTAAAACATTTTGACAAATGCTTTGCTATGGACAAAGTCCCAGTTACCACAGAATCCTTCACTGAATGTTTCTTATTTTTGTCTTTATTGATTTCCTTCTAAATCTCTCATTGTAGATTTTTATCCTCCTGTATTTTGTAATCACAAGTTTGTTTTGGTGTGCACTTATCTCTTTGAGATAATATTTGCTTTCAAATAGTGGAAAAGAAAGAACTTGGAGCATTGTTAGTTACTCTCAAAAGATCACTTCTGGCCTACTCTAAATTGCAGTTGCTTTTCTTATTTAGGGTTATAATACAACAGTTGCCTTTTGGGGGGATTTTTTAAATATATATATATATTGATAAAGTTAATTGAATAAGAGCCTGAAAGTGAAAGAGTAGAAAAAAGTGAAGATTTCCTTCTGTAATATTATTGTAAGTATGGCAACCTTGAATTTAAAAAATAAGTTTACCCACTTTTGTTCTACTAGTACAATGTCAGAGAAATGCCAGGTCTGTATTTTATTAAAACAAATAAAATTAAACATTAATAATTCAGACATTTGCACACACTATATATTAACTTAGAGAATAAGAACATTTAGAGGTTTTTTTTTTTTTTTAATACTTATATATTAATGATAGAGTGATCCAGAGAATCACTCTGGCACATGTGATGTCAAAGATCAAACTCAGGACCTCATTCTTTCTAGTCTAACACTTTACCACTGGACAACACTTTAAAAAACCACCTGGGTTATTGCTTGGACTGAATGCCTGCATATTTCCACTGCTCACAACAGCCATTTCTTATAGGGATAGAGATAGAGGGGGCAGGCAGTTGTGCACTTGGTTAAGTACAGATAGAATGAAGTGAAAGCACCAGGGTTCAAGCCCCTGTTCCCCACCTGCAGAGGGAGGAAGCTTCACAAGTGGTGGAGCAGGTCTGCAAGTATCTCTCTCTGTCTCTCTCCCTCACCTCTCAGTTTCTGTCTCTATAAAATAAATAGATAGATAGATAGATAGATAGATAGATAGATAGATAGATAGATAGATAGATATAGAAATAAAGTTAGAAATAGAGACCATAGCATTGCTACAGTACCCGTAAAGCTTTTTCCCTGCAGGCACTCCCATGTGATGGGTAAAGGATTGAATCTGAGTTCTAACTAATGGTAACATGCTCTCTTATTGGGTGAGCCATATCTTAGCCCTCAAGCATTTAGATGTATGTGTTTTTAATTAATCTTAATTTTTTAAATATTTGTTTTCCCTTTTGTTGCTCTTGTTTTTTTATTGTTGTAGTTATTGTTGTTTTTATTGATGTCATCCTTGTTAGATAGGACAGAGAGAAATGGAGAGAGGAGGGGAAGACAGAGAGGGGGAGAGACACCTGCAGACTTGCTTCACCACCTGTGAAGCGACAACTCTCCTGCAGGTGGGGAGCCAGTCTCGAACAGAGATCCTTACGCTGATCCTTGCGCTTCATGCGGGTCAAGTGAGGTAACCCACTTCGCTACCACCTGACTCCCCTTAGGTATTTTTTTTTTAACATAGATCTAAGTTTGCTATCAGTTCTAACGTTGTAGAGTTTTATTAGAGAATATAGACATAGGTGTTACAGAATATAATGCCAGAAATAACTAGGAGGGTAGTGAACTTTTGGTTACTTTCATTTTAGTCATGGTAGACTTCAGTTTTAATTAACTCTTTTTTTTTTCAAGATTTTCCATACTTTACTCATTATTTAAAAATATTTAATTAGGGGCCGGGTGGTAGCGCACTGGTTGAGCGCATGTATTACAATGCACAAGGACCCGGGTTTGAGCCCCTGGCCCCCACCTGCAGGGGGCAAGCTTTATGAGTGGTGAAGCAGGGCTGCAGGTGTCTCTCTGTCTCTCTATCACACCACTCCCTCTTGATTTCTGGCTGTCTCTATCCAAATAAATAAAGATAGTAAATAAAAAAAGATTTAAAAAAAGCACTAGAGAAAGACAAAAAATTTTTAAAAAGTAAAAAATATATTTAATTAATTTATCTATTTATTTATTTATTTTTGGGTATATACAGAGAAATCAAGAGGGAAGAGGAGACGGGTCGGCGGGGCGGGGGGATATATACCTGCAGTACTGCTTCACCACTTGTGTAACTTCTCACGACAGGTAGGGACCAGAGACTTGAACCTGAGTCCTTGTGCATTGTAGCATGTGCAATCAACCAGGTGACACTGGCTGGACCCCTACTTGCTAATTTTGTCCCTGAACTAACCTGGTATTGGACCTCTCTCTCTTTTTGTGAGATAAAAATCAAGGTAGGCACAGGGCATACTTACTCTCAGCCTGTTACTGTCACTGGCCCCATAGTTCCCTGCTTCTCCTCTGCCAAGCAAACAAGTCCAGGAAGCATGACCATGTTATACTTTGCACTTGTTCCCATCTATGGCCATTGGTGTGTGAATGCCCGCAGTATCCTGTTATGTACTGTGCTACACACTGCTGTCCTACAAAGGTTCAGCTAATGCTTAATCATGCCTGAGGTTTCAGGAATGATCAGCCACCTAATTTCCAATTAACTTGTCCCATTGAAAGTTGCATACTCTGCCCCCTACCAGTTGTCTTAAATATGTAACAGCAAAGATCTAAGTAGTTTTCCTTTCTTTTCTCTTTTTTTTTTCCTATTTTATCTTTGCTTGTTTGTAAGCGGGGCCTTTCTAGAAAACTATTTTTTGCTGATGCCCAGAGTAATAAAAACCTGGACAGAGAGGGCAAAGTTTGAAATGATAGGAATCACTTGGAATCTGGAGTTAACCCCTGGTTGTGACCTCAGTAATGCGTATTAATTAAAGGGGTAAAGTGGGACGCGCCAGGGTCAACAACATAAAACGAACTGTCTGAATTCTCCTATAGCTTTTATACCTGCCAGGTATTTGGCTGGGTACTGAAAATATCTTGTTAAATACTTTCTAATTCCTACTAGTTCGGACCACATTTGTTGCACTCTATTACAGGCTGTCTAGTTCCAAATTGTGTCATTATTACATAGATCTTGATCTTACCAACAAACCCTTTATTGGCCCAACTCATCTTCTATAATCATTGTCATCACTCTTCATGCTCGCTCATTAGTGGGTCCTCAGAGGTTGATTTGGGATCAGGAGGTCTCTCTATAGAGCTGTCGTAAGAGCTGTAGAAGGAATTTATCCATATCTTGAGTACAGAGTTTAGTAGACAACAAATTCAAACCATTGGGAGAGCTTTAGCAAAGCAGGATCCACGGACTCTTCACTGAGTCTTAGCTTCCAGTGTGGAAAATGTTATGATACGTCTGACATTTGCTGTTAGATTGATATTTTCAGTATACTATCTGCTGACAGAGACAGCTTTTATTCACCCCTCCTCCCGGTTGGGATATTCAAACATATTTAATTTATTCCAATTCTGTTTTTTTTTTTTTTTAATTATCACCCAAACTTAGCTTTATTCTTACGTAATTTGTTACTGAATATTCTAAAATTCAGTAAATACTTGGACATATGTGAAGACTTAAAAAATATTAAGCATGTTTTGAATTTTTTTCTTATGCTTAAAAATATTTGCAGCAAGCATAAGAAATTCTATGCTGCTTTGAGATTACATGGTAGATATTCATAGTGTTCTTCCTTACATCTTGCAATGTTAATGGAAGTGACAGGGCCTCATAAAAATCTGCTAAGTTGGTAACCTGCCTGTTGTGTTCAATGTAGAATACTGAGTTTAGTTGAGACATCGTGCTGTTTGTTCCACCTCTGCTTCTTAGAATAATTAGATAGAGATGCGTGTGCTTTCTGTCAATGAAATATGTTTATTTTGAAAGACACAGCACTCATGGGCTGTCAGTCATAATGACTTCTGAGAGCACTAAGGAGCTGCAACTTCAATATTTACAAAATGCAAAGTGAATAAACGTACGCTGCACCCCACATACATATGCTCTCTTGTCATTCCCCACCCCCCACATGTATTTAATGACTAAATTGAAAGAATTATTTTGAAATATGAATGGGAATTTAGAAATTCCTTAACTAAAATAAATACTGAGTGACTAAACGATAGACATTTTTTGAAATGTATTTTTCCCTTTCAAAATAAATGCGTTCATCAGAAACTAAACTTAGTGAAATAGTTGGATGAAATAAAGTATTTGGAATTCAAAGCCAAGACATTTTAAGCTGTGAGTCCACTTTACCCCCTAATAACGTTGGAAAGGTTATGCAAACTTCTGACCTCCCCTCTCTCAGATGTAAGATGAGTGTAGGTATATCATATCCACTTTCTAAATTGGGAATTATTGTATAAATTAACATGTGCAATAAGGGCTTTTTGTAAGTTATAAGATGGTACATAATTGGGAAATAAAATTGAAGGTAGGCAGTCCAGGAGGTTTTAATGGTAGTACAAATTTTTTTATTAGAAAATGCCTTTGGAGGTTAGTAGTGAAATGTATCTAAACACCATATTTTAAAGTATTTCACTGTTAAAATCAAATGAAAGTTTTATGTATATCAGAAAATAATAACTTTCTTTGAAAAAAATGAAGAAAATATTAGTATGTGTGTGTGTGTATACTGTTATCTTCCTGTTATTGATATACTGCCGCTTAACTTATACAACTGTGTCAAGTTCAGTATGTGTGTGTGAGAGAGAGCTTTTTCCCTTTTGCTTGTCCCCTCTACCTCTTGCTCTTTCTATAGCACCAGATGGGGTTTTTCTCCCCCTCACTCTTGCTTTTGGTCTATCCCTTTTTCTCTCTATCTGAATGAAAAAGCATCCCAGAGCAGTGAAATAATGCATGTATGAGGTCCAGCCCTGCAAAAACAAAACAAACGAACAAAAAAAGTTGATGTCTTGCACTAAAGTAAAGGACTCTGAGTGTTGCAGGCACTTTCAGGTCCTGGTGCATGATAGTGGAGGAAGACCTAGGCTGGGGGTGGGTGTTTTGCAGAAAACTGAGAAATTTTACACATATACCAACCACTGTGTTTACTGTAAACCATTAATCTCCCTAATAAAAATATTTTAAAAAAGAAATTTCCTGAGACAGCCAGAAATTAAGAGGGAAGGGGGAGATAGGGAGAGAGACACCAGCAGCACTGCTTCACCATTCACAAAGCTTTTCCCCCCGTAGTTGGGGACCAGGGGCCTTGAGCTGGCGCCCTTGCACATTGTAATGTGCGCTCAATCAGTTGCACCACCACCCAGCCCCTTGAATGGGATTTTTTACTAAGATTATATCTCATTACCTCAGTTCCTTTCCATTCTGGAATGTCACCAGTACTTTGCAATGGGTATCTAATCAAGTCTTTCCATACTGATGGAAATTGTGCAATAGACCAGCTTTACTTTTTTTGTTTTGTTTTTACCAGAGCTGGACCTCATACATTCCTTATTCCACTTCTCTGGGGTACTTTTTCATTCACAGAGAGACAAATGGAGATGGAGAGCAAGACAAGAGGAAGGAGGAGAAAACAGACATCTGGCACCACAACACCTTACATATGGTGCTGGAACTATAAGAACCTGGACTCTGTCGTTATAAGGCAGGCACCCTACCAAGTGAGGTCTCTCTCCAACCCCAAAATTCTTGGGGTTAGTTCACTGATTGGATGTTTATTTCTCCTTAAAATTGAACTAATCCTGCTTTAATAACAGAGAAGTGCTTGAGTCATTTTGAGCTTTATAATTGCTTATAAAGGAAGTTTAATTTTCTACTATAGTAACACATTGATTTTATATTTTATGTGGCATATGGGAATGAGCCCAGGGTCTTTCAAATGTGTGCTATCATCCCAGGAATGGCCTCCATGTGCCAGTTTCTCATGCTTTGTGCTAAAGAGGAGGCAGATAGGCAGACATACAGAAGACAGCAGAGCACCATTTCACCATCCTTGGAGCTTTCCCCCACTGGTACTGTCCATGATTCTACCATATGAAGCTGTGACTTGAAACTAAGGTCTCCATCCTCTCTCTACCAGATGAGCTGTCTCCTGGCTCCTACCTTTCTGTTTGAAGTAGAATGCTAGAAGATAGAAATTTAGGGTGTCTAGGCAGTAGCATACCCATTTGTGCGCTCACATCACCATGTGCAAGGACCTGAATTTGAACTACTGCAGAGGGAATGCTTCACAAAGTGGTGAAGCCATGAAGCAGGTCTGCAGGTGTTTGTCTTTCTGTCTTATCAAATAAAATAGGAAAAAAAATAGTCACTGGGAGCAGTGATTTCATGGTGCAGGCACTGAGCCCCATTAATAATCCTGGTGGCAATAAAATAAATAAATCGATAAATAAAACATTTAGCCAGCAGAGGGAGTAGGTTGGTGCAAGTCAGACTGTAAGAAAAATATTCAAAGATGTGTCAGTAATGCATGTATTTTAAAAATACTGTTTTCATTCTGTGTACTGAGAGACAAAGAGGAAAGAGGAGTGGATTTATGTTCAGACTGAATTGCCTAGCTATTTATAGTTTCACCTTGTTAGTTTTTAAGAAGGAAAACAAAAAAACAAGCATATAACATACGAGACTTTTAAATAATACAGAGACTTTCTTATTTAATACTGTGTTTTTTTTAAGTCAGAAATAAAGTACATTTAGTAAATTAAAATAAGCTTTCAGTACTAGTCATGGTACATTTAGCCCATATACCTAAAAGGAACCTAACACCTGATAGGAGTATGCAAAAATGATTGTTTTTTATGAGGATATTGTAAAGACTCTGGGTCAGCAAAGAACAATTGTTCTTTGCACCAAATTGGGGGGGGGGGGCAGGGAGCACATTTAAGGAGAAATTTCACTATGTGAAAAGTCAGACTAAAAATAAACAGTTGTTTTGCTTATCTCTAGTTAAACAAAGTATATCACAGTTCCCTGTGCATTTTAATTGATTTCCATTCTCCATGGCAAATGTGCACTGTGATGTAAAATCATTGAAGTCATGCATTTCATCTATTTATTAAATTCATGCAGTTTTCTAGGCATTTGAAAATGTGAAGCTACAAGTCCACAGCTCACCTTCATGCAGTGTGTAATCCAGTAAAGGATGAGTTAAGTCAATTATATGTGGAAAAGTGGAAAGCAGATGGACTTCACAGAAGCAGGATAAGCTACTTCATAAACACAGTGTCTTTGTTTTCATTTTTTATGTTTTCATTTTTATTTTTTAACCATTCCCATCACCAAAGTTCTGTGTCCTCATCCCTACTCTCTAACCACTATAGTTCTCCCACAGTCTTGAAAATAGCTTGGGAGTCAGGTGATAGTGCAGCGAGTTAAGCACATGTAACTTGAAAATAGATTAATAGTTTGTGTGTGTGTGTGTGTGTGTGTGTGTGTGTGTGTGTGTGTGTGTGTGTGTGTTTGCCTCTAGGGTGATTGCTGGGGCTCAGTGCCTCCACTACAATCCCTTTTGTTGTCCTTGTTGTTATAGCTGTTGGATAGGACAGATAGAAATCGAGAGAGGAGGAGAAGACAGAGAGGGGGAGAGAAAGAAGTGACCCCTTCTGCAAGTGGGGAACAGGGGGCTCAAGCAAAGATCCTTACTCTGGTCCTTGCACTTTGCGCCAGTGCACTTAACTTGCTGTGCTACTGCCCAGCCCCCTACTTTTTTTTTTTTTTTAATTTATATATTTTCTGTATTCCGTATAAATGAAGTATCTACTAAAAGAAGACACATCAGTCCTTTTTTTTATTTAGATAATTGTTTTTATTCTGCAATCACAACAGAGGTTCTCCTTTATTAAATGAGTGTAATTTAACTATAACTTAAATTATTTGTTTTTCTTAATGAATAAGGATCAGCACCTTAAGAAAAAGCTTACCTGGTTGATAAGAGTCTTAGTCATGCACACCTCACTGTGCATGAGCTCCTGGGTTAAACCCTGACACCACATGGAAGCACCACAGAAAACAGCACCAGAGGTAACTCTATGTATAGTGGAGTGGTGCTGTGATAATTCTCATCTCTCACTGTCTTTCCCTCCTTCTGTCTGAAAAAAATTTAAAAAGAGGAAAAAATGAAGTTCCCAACACAAGATATGCTAGGTGATTGATTTTTTTTTAACCTGTTTTATTTTGTCTGATTTTTTTTCAGTTAATATTAGAGATTAGTATGATGATAAAATCTACTTTTGACTGAATTACCAGAACAGTTATTTAACATATACTTTGTTTATGCTTTATATATATTTTGTAGTCATACAGTAAAAATGAGCAAGAAGAAATATTATTCTGAAAATCACAAGAAACAAACTCTTTGACTGCTCTGTACTGTGTTTGCTGATCATACGAGTCTACATTGCTTATTTCTCTTTTTTTTAATTTTATTTATTTGTTTTCCCTTTTGTTGCCCTTGTTGTAGTAGTTATTATTGTTGTTACTGATGTCGTTGTTGTTAGATAGGACAGAGAGAAATGGAGAGAGGAGGGGAAGACAGAAAGGGAGAGAGAAAGATAGACACCTGCAGACCTGCTTCACCGCCTGTGAAGCAATTCCCCTGCAGGTGGGAAGCCGAGGGCTTGAACCAGGATCCTTAACGCCATCCTTGCACTTTGAGCCACATGCGCTTAACCCACTGCGCTACGGCCTGACTCCCTACATTGCTTACTTCTAAGAAAATGTGTTCATCAGTGGACTTACACAATTCAAACCTGTGTGATCCAAGTGTCAACTGAATATTCTTTCTGGATGTTTATATGAAGGGAAGGAATGTTCAATTCCTTGAATACCTGACTTTGGCATACTACCAAGAGATATAGTGGAGGCTAAGACTTGGCCCAGAAAGGCTAGAAATCAAATACAAGAGAATGCATCATATCTTGGAATAAGTTGTGAGCTTCTTAGGAAATAGATCTTCAGGCTTAGAATCAAGAAGATTAGGAGCCAAGTCAGTAAAGAAAGTGCAAGTTGGAGCCTGGACAATGATAATACAGTAGTTAGGTGCTAGCTGCTTGACTTGGGCTAATCAGTCTTATGGCTTGTGACCGGTTTTCACAAAAAACGAACAAACAAACAAACAAAAAAACAGAGAGATTATCTAAAAGAGGAACTAAATCAGAGATGACTTTAGACTTAAACCAAAGGAAAAGATATAGCTAGAATGTACTGTTGACAGTTAAACAAAAGTGTACTAAAGAAAGAAAGTGAAAGACTAATGGCCCAGACTAGCAGAAAAAGAGACAAAACACAAATTGGGAATGTGAGCATCTGGCTTTGAATCCCTGCCTTTGTATGAAATGATAGAAAAGAAAGAAATTTTGAAATTGATAGGTAACTTTGGAATTCACAGCTTAACCTCTCAGTTAAGTTGTGTGCAAAGGCATTTTCTTTGAATGGCTTGGATTGTGTTGTATATTATGGAAAAGTGACGAAAGCTTCAGCTTTGGCTCAGATTTGAATCTTGGTCCCTCCACAGGCCAGCAGTGTGATCTTGAGCACTTAATGTATTTTTTAAAATTCCTTTATAAAATAATGATTGAAAATAATGACTGACAAGATAAGGTGGTGTTGTTACAGGACTACAGTTTCTTACATCACACCTGCAGGCACCCTATGCCTTTCTTGGCTATTGCATGATGCTTTTTTAAGGAGTAAAAGCTGCTATCACATTTCTAGGTTAATGTGAATAACCATTGTGGGGGGGGGGGTCGGGCGGTAGCACAGTGGGTTAAGCGCATGTGGTGCAAAGTGCAAGGACCAGCATAAGGATCCCAGTTCAAGCCCCCCACTCCCCACCTGCAGAGAGTCACTTCACAGGAGGTGAAACAGGTCTGCAGGTATCTGTCTTTCTCTCTCCCTCTGTGTCTTCCCCTCCTCTCACCATTTCTCTCTGTCCTATCCAACAAATATGACATCATCAACAACAATAATAATAACCACAACAACAATAAAAAAAAACAAGGGCAACAAAAGGGAAGAACAAGCAAAAGAAAACACAAATAACTATTTGGGAATGACTTAGACTTTACTGTATTGATGTGCCTCATCATTTTGCTTTTTTTCTGTTCTTTTTTCCATTCCTGAACAATTCTATTTGGATTCTTATTTTTCCTTTTCTGTGTATCTTTAAACCATATTTATATGCCTTCTAGCAACACAGCAAAAAGAAATGTATAATAAGTAAGCAGAAAAGGTATTGTTTCTATGTTCAGTGTCTCATGTATTCTCTGGGCATCTAATCCCTGTCTAGCTTAGGCTTGTTTGCTCTGACAGATCAAGAGAATCACATCTGTCATATTTATTGCCCTCAGGGGTGTTTGTGGGAGGAATTCACATGAACTCATTATATATACATTGCACAGAAAATGATGATTAGTCTACAATCAAGTGTTAAAGACATGGCCCAACCATTAAATGTGGTGGTCAAAATTGGTGCTCAAGATAGAAAAAGACATGAATTAGAACACATAAAGACATCATTTTAGAAATAGGAATTCAATGGGTCCAAAAAGGATGACAGAGGACCTACTGGGGGTTGTATTCTTATATGGAAAACTGGGAAATGTTATGCATGTACAAACTACTGTATTTACTGTCGAATGTAAAAATGAAAAATAAAAAATAATTTAAAAAAAGAAATAGGAATTCAGAGAAACCTTGTACTGACCTTGAGGAAAAAAGGGGTGTGCCACAGTGTGCAGACCAGGGAGAACAGAGGCAGGATAATGCAGAACCACACGGTCTGGATGTAAACAGATTGACTACCACTTGGCAGGAGAGCAGAAGCGGTGGTTACTGAACGGAAGATAAGAGTGGACACTGCTCTCCTACAGAGCATAGCTCACCAGGCGATCAATAAATGTGTGCTCACCTGCATTGAGGATAAATGAGGGAGAGTCTTGCATGAACTATTCTTCTTGTGCTTGAGAGTTCTCTCAAAGTGATAATTGTGCTCATGTAATAAGCGCATACTTTAAAAATGCCTCTTAGTCTAGAAACTAAAAGAAGTTACAGCTCTGGAATTGGAATTTGGTCACTCTGTAATTAATTTATGTAAATACCATAAAATTATAACAAAACAAAGTTGGGTTCTGCGAGCATAGGATGCAAAACATGTCCTAGTCCGCTACAGTGTTGTCTCTGTAAATAGCTTTTCTTCCCTAAACTGCCTCCTCTTCGTGCGTTAGCTTTTTCATGGTAACTGTTGTCTTTATGTGTAACTCAAAGCAGCATGCATATTGAGAATCATGTTAAACTCCTACAAGTGTAATGTCGTAGAGTGAAACTATTGAAGATATTAAGATACTTAATGTTTCTCATGATGTTTAAAGCACAGGGACCAGAATTGGCTGTACAGCAAGGTCATCTGAATAGTGAATGTCTTGTTAGTATTCATGAAGAGAATATAGATTATTTCTTGACAAAGTTAAAGTTTCAGCATGAGGAGCTGCTGCTTTTCAATAAGGAGTGCACTTAAAGGCACACTTTGCATGAATAGTGCCTGAATCGCTTCTAAAATGAGAGCATTACTTTATTAAATGAGATATTTTTCACTTAATTCGACCTGTAGTTTAGAGTTGTCATTAAAATTATAATAAATATCAATGATTCACACTTTTTAGGCCTTTCATCTCTAGAGTTTTAGAGTTCATCTAAATGTAATTTGTCTCTTGGAGTCATCAGGAATATGCAGCTCTTGCTTTTCTCCCATGAAACCCTACAAATATTCCCTTTAGAGCCCCTCAGATTATCTGCATGACCCATAAACTATTTGGCCTGTTGGAAATGCCCATGGAACAGACTGAAGGCTTTGTAACAGAGCTTCTCTGCCTAAGAAAGCATTCAAGTCTTACCTTAGACTTACTTATTTTAATGCCTGTTCTGCCACTGCTGAATGACCTAGACTAATTATCTAACTTCCCACTTCTTAAACTGCTACTTACAGGAGTGATGGTCTCAAAGATTAAATGAGATAATACTAAATACTTAGTGAATTCTTAAAAATAAACATTAGCTGCATACTTTAAATTGTTATTAGGGACAAATCATTTTGGGAAGTTAAATTATTAGATGAAGGAATTGTAAGCCAGGAAATAAGTTTTTTCACATCTGTTTTTATACCAGCCTCTGTACTAGATAATGCAAAGACAAAGAAGAAACCTTGTTATCTCCTCTCTAGACATTTACAACCTGTCGAGGACCTAGGCGTTAAGGGTGGGGGTAGAGTTTAGATAAAACTAACTATAAAACATGGTGCATTTTTGATCTAAGAAGATTAAGTTCAAATGAAGTTCAAAACCGAAGTCCTAAGCTTAAGGAAGCATTTCACAGGAAGCCTTAGTGAAGAAGGGATGTTTGACTTGGGCCTTGGAGAATGAAAGAACCTGATAGAAAGTGGGGTGAGCTGATTGCTAGGTTCTGTGGCAGCAGGACTCCCCTAAAAGACTGAAAGCAAGAAAGTGTCCTGAAAGCAATAAGGGCTCTCTTGGAAGACTTCAAACAGGTTGTTTTAAATTTACATGGAAACTCTAGAGCTGCCACTTTGTCATGGTTTTTTGAATAGACCCCCCCCCCACACACACACACACACACTCTTACCTGTAGATTCAAGAAAGATCTAAGACTTTGCCATCTTTGTCGGGCCCAAGAGAGACCTTACTAGTGGTTAGAATATGTAGTGGTCTAATGAGATTTCATAAGCACCTCTTCTTTCCCCTGTTTCCCTGGGTCTGAAATAATTTTAAAGTGATTTGAATGGGATCCTATTAGACATTTAAGAAACAGTTGGAGCTCTAAATATACCCCTGTGACACTTAAATTCGCACAATATTTTAAAGACTGACATATACCTATGACCTATGTTGCATGGCAGGATGAAATAAAAGACACTTTTTTGAAAGGATATTCACACAAGGAACTTTCCATCAGTCTCTCTTTCCCTTTCTTCCTCTTTCTTTCTTTTCATTGTATTCAATAGGACAGAGAGAAACTGAGAGAGGACAGGGAGGATAGGGAAAAAGATAGATGCTAGCAGACCAGCTTCCCTTTTTCAGTTCTGACACTGGAGGTTATATCAGGTAGGATACATAGGGCTAAATGATAAGCATCCGCGATCTCTCTTCATAGACTGAATTGGACCAGGCAGGGGCTTCCTAGTAAAAGCATGCATCCCATATAAGAATAGAAATAAAAATAAAACAATGTGTGTATAAATGGAGGATTTCCTAATAGTGTGTAACTAAGAACTTTCTCGGTCATCATGCCAGGTAGCATTCTCACAGTAGAACTTTTATTATTCAGTTTTAACATATGAAGAAAGATTAGCAAGATTAATAACTTTACGAGCAATTAGCCCAGATTATCCTTTCAGCAGGACTCTAAAGGAGGCCTATCAAGCCTCTATGTCCATCTTTTTCTCTTTTAAAATGTGTTTACTTTGAATTTCTCATTGAGTTTGACATCCGTAAAGGTCTTCCTAAATGGACTCAACTGCATTTAAGAATCAAATTTAATGATTAAAAAAAATTATCTCTCCATTGATTCACATTTAATTCAGTACAATGAGTATCTAATTAGGATGTTGTCCTGGCATAGAACAGGGCACACATGGGTTGGTTGGTTTTTACAAGATAAATGGATATTGAGTATTTTGGATAGGGGCCTTCACCTCCATCATTTGACAATCTTGGGTGCATAATTTGATGACATTTGAATCAGATAAAGCCACTGATGCTGAAAGATTTGGTTTCAGTTATTCTGTAGTTGCAGTGCGGAATGGAAGAATGACCCTTTTGAATAAAGTTGACCTGTTGTTTCCATTCTTGCAGGTAGGCTTACTTTGCTGTTGTTAAAGGCCAAGGAGCCAAACATTACAATGGTGGTTTCAGTGATAAAATAATGACATGGGTACTTCTCTGCTACTATAAAAAATTACTAATTGCATTTCCTTTAGTGAAACAAGATTTCATGATTGGCTAAGTCCCAACGTTTCTGACTTTTTTGCCTGCCTCTTCCAAGTTTTCTCCCTCTTTTCTTTTTTACTTTCTCACTTGTCCTCTTAATGACTTCTGGATGATCATCAGGAGCATCATCTCTCTCCCTCATCTGCCTCTTTTCAACAGTTTTAAAATAGATTCATCGAGAATTAAAATGTAGTTGTTAATTATTAAAGTAGCCTGATAAAGTTTGAGGTGTCTCATAGTCATTAAATCTAATGTTACACTTTTATTGATTTTTATTTTAGACATACTGCCTCTGTGTATCTCATTCACACATACATTCATTCATAGAAACTTTGATTCAGGCTAAAACCACATTTACTTTGAAGATGAGACATGAGGATGGTACAGTACAAGTTTAACAGTACAAGTAGGGCCCTGGGCTAAAGCCCTAGCATTGCATAAAATGGTGCAACAGTGATCTGGTCTCCCTCTGTTCGAAAAAAAAAAAAAGTTAATACTTTGTTCATTTTGTTCTTTTCTTTTTTTTTTTTAGACACTAGAATAGGGCTTGTCAACCTTAGTTCTTTGGAAGCCCAGGTGACTGATACTTGTCACTCATTACAGACCATTTTCGCCTGCCTGTTAGTGTTCTATATAGTTTTCAGCCCTACCTCTTTTCTTGTCTCGTCTCGTCTAGTCTCCACTCCTCTCCTCCTCCCTCCCCCCCCTTCCTTTCCTTCCTATATTTCTTTTTACCTCCAGGGTTATCACTAGAGCTGGTTGCCTGAACTCCAAATTCACTGTTCCTGGTGGCCACTTTTTTTTTTAATTTATATTTATTTTTTCCTTTTTGTTGCCTTTGTTGTTTTTTATTGTTGTAGTTATTATTATTGTTGATATTGCCGTTGTTAGATAAGACAGAGGAGAGGAAGACAGAGAGGGAGAGAAAGACACCTGCAGACCAGCTTCACCGCCTGTGAAGCGACTTCCCTGTAGGTATGGAGCCAGGGGCTTGAACCAGGATCCTTATGCCAGTCCTTTTGCTTTGCTCCACATACGCTTATCCCACTGTGCTACCGCCCGACTCCCCCACCCCCTTCTTTTTTTAATTGGATAGGATAGAGAAATTGAGAGGGGAGGGGAGACAGAGGGAAAGATAAGACACCTGCAGACCTGTTTCACCACCTGTGAAGCGACCCCCCCTGCAGGTGGGGAGCAGGAAGCTCCAAACTGGATCCTTGCACAGGTCCTTGCAGTACTTACTATGAGTGCTTAACCCGGTGTGCTACCTCCCACCACAACCCCCTTTTCTATTCATTAAAGAATATTTGAAATTTAGGAGAATAAGAAAGATGGGAGTTAAATTTGAAATCCTTCTGTATGAATTATCATAATTTAGCACAGGGGGCTCATAGTTAACTTATAACAACTCTTGGAACTAAAAATGTTCTGATAACAAAACGGCTTCTGAACTTAAAAGCCTTGGATTATGAAGAAAAAGACCAGTTATGGAAATGAGAAGTACCCAAATGATTGTAATTTAAGAAAAAAATTGGTGTCGTGGACAGTAGTCTTTCTATTACTTTTGTGGAGAAGCTGTGGTTAATGGGGGTGGGAAGCTGATGTCAGAATAAACAAAGTACCTACTGTGTAGATATAGTCACATAGAGTCGTATGTGTGTCAAGTCTGTGGGTGGATGAAAGTGTTTATTTTGAACCCCAAAGCAATATAGACTATTCAGTTTTTGATATTCTTTTTAAGATTTGACTATAGAAACCACACACACACACACACACACACACACACACACACACACACACACACAATGACACCTGTACTCCATTGCATTCCCACATAATGAAATTGCAACCAAATTTCTTGAAAGTAAATGATAATATTTTTCTCTAGGGACTGGCAATCATTAGACTTCCCACTGATCACAGTGACCTGGCTTCTTATTTCCTATTGATTTCTTTTACTATTAAAAGATCTTATCTCATAAAATATTGGGCCCCTTGTACGAGTTTAATTACCACTTAGGCAGCTCATCTTGAAGTGATTAATAAGCCACAAAAATAATCATTTCCTTTTCTTTATGTATAGTGTTTGTATCTTTGGAAATTGGATAGCCTCTGCCAAGTTTTATTTGTAGCTAGAACAGGAATTGTTAAATGGTCTGTCAATTCACAAGAAATCTTTGTTCATTAATAAAAGCAAAACAGATAACTAAATCCATTTAGAGTTTTCAATAATTTCTTGTACTCTTGAGGCAGCCATGTGAATCATGTAATTGCTTTAGATATTCAGTAGACATTTCTTGCTAAGAAAACCACAAGAACATGTTTATCTTTTACTTTTCCTCTGTTTTTAAAAAAAACAAGCAAAACTAGATATGGCTCTTAATAAATAAATGAGAATTTTTATTAAAATTGTATAAATTGTGATGCATTCTTACATTGGAATATTACATAGCTATTACAAATTGAGATGTATTAACTTAGAAGAGCACAATATATGTATCTTAAAAATTGTTAATGGATGGCAGTCGGGCTGTAGCGCAGCGGGTTAAGCGCAGGTGGCGCAAAGCCCAAGGACCGGCATAAGGATCCTGGTTTGAACCCCGGCTCCCCACCTGCAGGGGAGTCGCTTCACAGGTGGTGAAGCAGGTCTGCAGGTGTCTGTCTTTCTCTCCTCCTCTCTGTCTTCCCCTCCTCTCTCCATTTCTCTCTGTCCTATCCAACAATGACAACAACAATAATAACTACAACAATAAAAACAACAAGGGCAACAAAAGGGAATAAATAAAATAAATTTTTTTTTTAAAGTTTAAAAAAAATTGTTAATGGTTACAGTTACAAATCTAATTGTGAGTATGTGACAAAGGTACAGAATCATATAGAGAAAGGTTTTTGAATTGGTCAAAAGATAGGTAGACAGAGAGGAATACTATTAACAGAAAAGAATCCATAAATAGACTTATATTCATGTGGTTGCATAGTATAATATAAAAGTGGCATGTTTTGTTTTTGTTCTTATTTGGGAAATAATGATTTATAAGACAAACACGCAGTTACAGTTTCATGTCTTTCCATGGTTTGGATCTGCTCACCAACCCAACCACTGACTTGGATTCTCTTTCAGCCTTGTGCTTTGGGTCCCTAACATCCATTCAACTCCACCTTCTGGCCTCCCCTACATCCTTGGCCTTGCTACATCAGACCAAGTCTAGTCTAAGATTCATCCTGTGTCTTGCCTATCCTGGAGTGAAATCATTGGTATTTATCCTTCTCTTTGTGGCTCACTATGCAACATGATTCATTCAAGTTTCATCCAAGATAAGGCAAAGAAGAAGGTTTCATCATTTAGCTGAGTAGTTCTCCACTGTGTGTATGTACCACAATTTTTCTTAGCCACTCATTTGTTGTTGGGCATCTGGATTCCTTCTATGTTTAGACTATTACAAATAGTACCCCTATGAACATAGTTGTGCATAGATCTTCTTGAACTCAAGCTGGATCACTTAGTAACAGTGGTGAGAAAATTGGCTACCTGTATGGACAGAAAGAGTAAACTAGATCTCTATTTTCCTCTTTCTGTCAGAATGAATTTCAGATTGAGTAGCTTTCTAAATTTTTTTGTTAAAAAAAAAAATTAGCTCAGGGCCAGGTGGTGTGCTTCCATGAGTAGAATGCATATGCTACAATGTACATGGACCTTGGTTTAAGCCCCAACTTCCCAACTAGATGGAAAGAAATACCAGTGACTGTTTGTTTGGAGTGAGGAAGATGTAAACATGACCTAAAATCTAGGAAAAAGGCATGATTAATTTCCCTATACCATATTATTTTGAAGACCTGAGAACTGGGTGAATCTTGAACTTCATGTCCAAGAACACCAGTTTCAGCAAAATCATTAGACATTTTGTAGACATTTCGGCTGGTGTAAACTTACTCTAGTGTAAGATTTCTGATGACATTTGTATTTACAATTGTCAACATGAACCATTTTTTGCTTGAATGTATATAAACAATAATTTGTTAATGTTACTTCAAATGTATAATAGAGAAATATAAAATCTGAAAACTGTGATAAAGTGTATTAGAAAATGACTTGTATAGTTTATTTGGGGCTGAGGGTCTGACTTTATTATGCTATTTAAAGTTTTTGTAAAGCAATTTGGAAGTGGGGACTTTGAAAAGATTTTCTCACATTCACAGTATGGCTATTACTTAGCTATTTCAGCCAGTCATATGCAAGGAGGAGAAGTAAAAATCTAGAGAGCAAAATGTTGTGACTAGATAGTGTTACCTGCAGAGATTCTAAAAGTATTTGTCTTTTCTGTGCAATGGACTGGTTCAGGAGTTGCTTATTTCCGTAAGAGGCCTACAGGGTTCACACTCTGCAGCCTTGCAGTCTGAACACAGCTAGTTAAATCCAAAACATTTCTTTATTTTTTAAATCACTGGGCATTGACTTTCTTGATGGGGTCACGTGATCTCTTAAAAAAAACTGAGAAATTATACTATAAGCTGATGAAATTTGTTCCCATGAGTTGTGATAATAAGTAACAAAGTTTGATTCTTAAGGTATTTACTCTTACATTTTCAAACTTCAAGGGCAGATATAGTGTAGCATAGAAACTGTTCATATCAGTGATAAAACAGGGACCATTGGAGAATGTAATGGAGCTTTGCTTCTCTGGGAGACATCTTTCATTTTCCTCTGTTGTGAGGTATTAAACACTACCCTGAGTCAATGTAAACTGGTGATGGCAATCTGTATATTTGATTTCTTTTAGTTCTGAAGTTACAGAATGGAAAGAAGTAGATTTCATAAAAAGCAAACGCTATTAGCTCAAGTTAGCCCACCAAAGTGAATTGATATATATGCTTAAAATTCTCACTGAATCTAAGAATACCCAAACTAATAGTTTGTCACTAAAACTAGAACCTGATTAAAGCTAAGGAATCTAAAGAACCTCATTTTAATGAAATTTACTTTGCTGTTGCTTTGTGTCTCTCCCCCCCCCCCTCACTACAGGTCATAGTAATGAAAGGCAGTAATAGAAATAAAGATCATTCAACAGAAGAAGGGACTGGAAAACGACCAAAAAGAAAGTGTCTTCAGTGGCATCCATTACTAGCCAAGAAGCTGCTTGATTTCTCAGAAGAGGAAGAAGAGGAAGACGAAGAGGAGGATATTGATAAGGTAGTTAATTCCACTGTACACAACAGAAATTTTAAATTTCTGTACTCATCAAAACTGTAGAGATTGTCTATGATGCCAAAGATATATTCCCAAATATCTGTATAAACTAAATCCTGTATAACTACTTAATCTATATTTTATTCCAATTATGGATTACTCTTAGAGTATCTGAACTTGCTTTAGTATAGATAGAAACAGGTCCTTCTTAAATAGCATTTCTGTCAAGTCCATAATGATTTTTTGCATAATACTGAAATCAAATGGAAACGGAAGTGCTTATAAAAATTTGATATGTTCATGTGGCACTGAGTATACAGCCACTTGGCTTCTCCTTCTATTTCCTTTTCTCTGTCTCTTTCTATTTCTCTTTTTATCTCAGACCACAGCTTAGCTCTGGCATATGGTGCTGCTTGAGATTGAACGTAGGACCTTTGGGACCCCAGGCATAGGAAGTCTTGTGCATAGCTATTATGCCATCTCCCCAGCCCTTCTTGTTCTTTACTTCAGCTTTGCATTGCCACGTCTCCTATCTTGTTCTTCAGCTCTGTGATCTTCATAGAACTGGCTCCTTTCACCTGAACAAGCTTCTATAGTCAGTCTCCTAAAAATCTCCTTCTCTGCTCTCATACCTACACAACAGGGTCTTATACAAAGTTCACAGAATCATAGGACTGAATTTAGAAAATCTTCTAGGAGTGAGCATAATGGGTACCCCCACACACCCATCATCATCATTCAGGTCTCAGCACAAGGACTTCTCTCCAATACATGGGCCGTCACATCTAAAATATTCCTCCTAGCCAATTCATCCCTTGTCAAAGAATTTCTTTGGAGTTCTCATTATTTTCCATGTTTCAAACTATACTTTTTATGTCTCCCTTCCATAAGTAGAATATAATCTCATTAAGTGTAAGGGTATTGTCACTTTATTCATTCCTTTCCTTAGAGCACTGCCAAATGTATATTTAATATCGAATACATTAATGGCTCAGTGCAAACGTGATAATTGGGGCCTGCCACAGTTGGTTGAGCACACACATTAACATGCACAAGGATCTGGGTTCAAACCCTGGTCCCCGCATGCAGGGGAAGCTTCATAAGTGGTTACTAGTGCTGCAGGTCTCTTTTTCTTTCACTCTCTCTCACTCACATCCCTCTCAATTTTTATCTGCCATTTCAAGTCAAAAAGGAGGAAAAGAAAATTAAAAGAAAGCAATGAAAGGCCACCAGGAGTAGTGGGTTCATCTTGCAGGCACCAGGCCCCGGCAATAAGAAAGATAGCTGCAGACCTGCATCACTGCTCGTGAAATGTCCTCCATGCAGCTTGGGAACTGGGGGCTCTAACCTGGACCCATGCGCTGATCCTTACAGACAGAAGTATGTGCGCTTAACCTGATTCACCACTGCTCCCTCTTTCTCTTTTTTAAAGGAGGAATTTATTACTCCTACTTAAAAAGTAAATTAAGTGTAAGCCAACTTGATACTTAATTTTGTCTTCCTAACACGTTTGTACTTGTTCATCACTTGCGCTTTGAAGCTGCCTTCTATTTCCATGGCAGCACTCACTTCTATTTTTACTTTTCCCTTTCCAACTATTTGTTCATTTTTTTCAACTGATATTCTTCCTTATATACCCTCAAGTGCTGATATTCTCTGGGCCTCCTAATTTCTCTCCATATCATAGGTCTTTCTCTTGAAATTTGGACATGCAATCCCTTCTTTTTCGTTTTCACCTCCATGGTTATCTGTTGATAGGGTTCAGTGCCAGCAATACGAATCCACTACTCCTAGAGGTCATTTTTTCCATTGTATTGGGTTGGACAGAGAAAAATTGAGAGTGGAGGGGACGATAGAGAGGGAGACACCTGTAGATCTGCTTCGCCACTTGTGAAGAGTACCCCCCTGCCCCCCTGCAGATGGGAGCCTGGATCTCGAACCTGATTCTTGCACATGTCCTTGCACTTAGTACTATATGCACTTAACCAGATGTATCACTGCCCAGTCCCCTGTAATTGTTTTTTCTTCTGAGTGATAGGAAATGAACTCAGTATCTCATCCATGCACAATACTACTGAGCAGCTTCCCTAGCCCAGTTTTTCATTTTTTTTTCCTGAAGGTGGGTAAAGAGAGGAGGATGGGGGGAGTAAAATGAAGAGTCAACATAGAGGAGAGACTCCACAGAACCACCCCACCATCCATGAAGATCCCCCAATGTCATTCATGGTACTCCCAAGTGGTGACAGGGTTTAAACCCAGGACCACACAAGTCACTAGGTGTGTACTCTACTGAGTAAGCTATCTTGTCTACCTTGGTCTTCATATTTGTTGCCATTTATTTGATATAGCTATTTAGATAGCAGATTAAAGTTTGATGTGTGTTCAGATTTAAGCTTTTGCACTCCACCCCACCCCAATCTCCCTTTCCTTAAATTACAATTTGCAACTTTCAAGTTGCTAAAATCTTAAACTCTGTCTGACTTTACTTAAACCTCACATCCATCAACATGGACTGGGCGTGGTGTACTGTACCAAAACAAAACAAAGGACTCTGGGGGAAGGCACTGGGGTCCTGATGGTACTTGATGGTGAAAAAGGACCTAAGTTGAGGTAGGAATGTTTTGTTGACAATTATCATGGGGAGTTGAGAAGATGTACCCATGTTTCAACGGTATTATGGTAAACCATTATTCATGCCCCCACCCAGTGATTTGGACCAAAAAAAAGTAGGACAAAAATATATATATATATATATATATATATATATATATATATATATATACACATATATATATATATCAAAAAATATTCAGTTGCATTTTCTAGACGTTCTTCTCAATTTGACACTCTTAGGAACTTCATGGCTCAAGTTTTCACCATTTCAATTGCAGATTGTTGCATTCTGCCTCTCTCCCTGCCTCTACTTTTACCCTTCTATGTTCTGTTCTCAGAAAAGCAACCAGTGGGGGTCTTTCTAAAGTAAAAGGTCATTTGTGATCTTCTTTTGCTTCTTAAAGGGCAGAGAGTTAATATACTTTTCTGTTTGCATCACCCAGACTGTATCTGTTCCATATCAGGTGTCCAGTTTTTGAGTAATAGGATAACAAAGTCCTTGAGTCCTGATTTCACTCCCTCCACATTTGGTGAGCTCTTATTATTCTTATCTTCACCATCTATGACTTTCCCCTTGTTAGTCTCATGTGTGCTGGAGATTGAATCAAGAGTCTCATGCATGTAAGGTGTGTGTTCTACCACTGAGTACTCTCTATGGCTCTTCAGTCTCAGTCCTATTGTCTTCTTTATATCAGTGCCTTATTCATTACCATAGTTGAGAGCCTGTCTACTGAGAATCCTTTGTAGGTTTTCACCTAGCCATTTCATTTCAACACATTCAAAACTAACCCTTTTATTACCCAGCAGATCTAATTCCTCTCATTTAGGGAAGTGTTCTCTATATTCTATGATTGAATCTTGCCACCTGACTAAGGAAAGCTCTTCCTGTTTCAGTTTTTCTCACCCTTCTTTTAGAATCTTTGATTTGATTATCAATTTACTGGAGGTGGGGGTTAATGATTTATAGTACAGTTGTTGACATGCATACTATTTCTCATCTTCTTGTGATAATTGTCTACAAACACTCTACTCCCAATGTAGGTCTTTTTTCATCACTATACACCAGGATCCCCAATGTCCTCTCCTCACCCTTTCTTTCCCTCCTTCCCAGAGTCCTTTGCTTGGCTGCAATACACCAAACCCAGTCCCATTTTTTACTGTGTACTTTCCTTTTCTGTTCTTGTTTATTAAGTTCCACCTAGAAGTGAGATCATCTGGTATTTGCCCTTCTCTTTTTGTCTTGTCTCACCATGATTCCATCAAGTTCCTTCCAACATAAAGCAAAGGAGATGACATCATCATTTCTAATAGCTGTGTCATATTCTACTCTGTACATACTATAACTTTTTTAACCACTCATCTGTTGTTGGGCATCCAGGTTGCTTCCATGTTTGAGCTTTTAAGAATTGTGTTGCTAAGAACATAGCTGTACATAGATCTCTTTGGATAGGGTTTTTTTTTTTCTGTTTCTTTTAGATGAATCTTTGGGAGAGTAACTGCTAAGTCATAGAATAGGTCCATTTCTAGTGTTCTGAGGGCTATTCTGTCTTGGTCTAGTACTAGGGTTGATCTGGTAAGTGGTATAACTGGGGCCTGTCCAGATAGATTTCCCTTTTTATTTTGTTTACAAATGAATTTATTCGTTTGTTCATTTGTGCAAATTAAAAAATATATATCCATACATGACAAAATAAAAATTCAGCAATCTAGATTTGTTCAAGGTTATTTCTATTGGCTCATATATTCTGAAGTCACTTGTTTACAGGGTGTGTGTGTGTGTGTGTGTGTGTGTGTGTGTGTGTGTGTGTGTGTGTGTGTGTGAACTTATTGCCACCAGGGTTATCACTGGGGCTCAGTGCATGCACAATGAATATACCACTCCTAGTAGGTATTTTTTTATTTCCTTTTATAATAGAAACAGGGGTTGAGAGAGGAGGAGAGAGACTGACACCTGCAGTACTGATTAAGTGCTTTAGTACTTACTTAGCTTTCCCTGGAGTTGGGGACAGGGGCCATGAACTCTGGTCCTTGTTCACAGTATCATGTGCACTCAACCAGGTGTGCTGTTGCCAACCCTAAATTTATATTTAATTACAGAGCACGTTGTTCATTAAATGGCCCATCTACAACTTTAAGTTCTGGATTCCCATTTGACATTTGTATAGAGTAGTGCTACTGAATTGTCTATGTGTGTTCAAATAAACCATCTAATCTTAATCTATTAGTTCCCCACCGACTACCTGACACACTGGTAGGATGTATCTTTCAAATCTGAACCTCTACAATACATTTTCCAGGGAGAATTTCCATGTGTTTCTGTTCACTTTCTAATGCTCATTATCTTTCCAGTTCCTTGTTGTTGTTAACATACTGCTTTTATTTACTTATGTATTTGTCTGTCCTCTTAACACAATGAATGCTGAGGAGGAGGATCTTCTTAATCTCTTTTTTTCCACCCTTGACTTGAGGTTACTTCAGTAACTAAATAATTATTCTTTTATGAAAAAGAAAATGTATAATTACTTCTTCAACTCATTTTTAGTCTTGATTTTTTCTAGTTTTAGAATGCTGAATAAAATTCCCTTAAAATGCAAATCATAGTTATTGATTGTGTACATACATAATGAAGGAAGATACCTCTCTAGCCTTCATTCCTGATGAATAATCCCTAATGTATTTCCAAATCAGATAGGTATGACTTCATGATTGTTCTGTACTATTTTGTATATGAAGATAATTGGTGGTTAATTAAATGAATTTGCAATACTCATTTAAATTGAAATGCCCTTAAAAAGAACAAATTAAAGTAAGCTAGTTATTTATCCTGGAATATCTCTTTGGAACAGTTTTCCATACAATATTATATTAAAAATATGGTTGTCTTATAGTAATGACTCTCCAGCTGTGATCCTCAGACTAATAACATCTATGTCACCTCGGATTTTGTTAGAAATACAAATTCTCAAGGCTCACTCCAGACCTACAGAATAAGAAACTCTGTGAATGCAACCTAATCCAAGACCTCCAGTAATTCCCTGTGCACACTCAAGTTTAAAAACTTATTTTCTACTAGATACTACAGAGTAAATTACTTTGAACCTTCTTAATTTTAACTATGAAAACATTTTAAAAAATGTTTTAGTTAAGTATTTGGACTTCTATTCATAATTGTACTATTTTCAAGAATCATCATAGAATCATATTTTAGCTTTATAAGATATTTAACTATCCTAATGTATTCTTAGGTCCTTTTATCAAAGATGTGTTTTAAGAGATTTAATCTGCAGCCATGCACAAAAAGTATTGGGATAGTTTACAAACAAGAAACATAGGATATAGGCCAAAATGATATTTGTGCATTGAGAACTAACTGCACAGATCAGAAAAAACAAAACTAAGCAGAAGTACTTGAAGACCTTGAATTAAATGAAGTGCTTAGTAAAAGAGAGTATTTGATGTTGATTTTGAACATTTATGCCTAGGTGAATTTATTCCCATAGCATTTCACAAGACCAGAATGCTTGATATTTATAACTTTGAAAATTTACAATGTAGTTCTTCCTTCAAATGATGCTAAATATTATATTTTTATAGGAAGAAATTCTACTTGTAATGTGCTCAAAAACATTGAATCATGTATATTTGATTTTTATTACTTAATTTTATTATAAAAATGTTCAAATTACTATCTGTAGAAAGTCACTTTTCAAAGAGATTATAAATTAACATTTGTGTACCTTATGTAGATATTGTAAAATCTTGAGGTATATATAATATAGAATGGGCTTAATCGTTCATTTAATGAATTCATAATCTTAAACTAGACATTGAACTCTAGGTGCTGTGATTGTGAAGGTAAATAGGAGAGCTATTGTCCTTAAAGAGCTCACTGTTTAATGAGACAGAAGCAAACAAGAATCTATAGGACAATGTTATATATGCTGTAATATAGAAATTCACAAGTTGCCATAGAAAGTAAGCAGAATAACAATTCGATGTTGGTAGCCAGTCAGTAAGTATGACTCTTGTTTGCAACTTTTTTTTCCCTCCAAGTTGTAAGTTGTTAAAGGGAACTAAAGGAAAAAAAAAAAAAAACATGCAGTTGGGGTAGATGGTGGCACACCTGGTTTAGTGCACTTAACAGTGTGCAAGGACCTGGGTTCAAGCCCCCAATTCCCATCTGCAGGGAGAAGCTTTGCAAGTGGTGAAGCAGAGTTGCAGGTGTCTCTCTTGTCTCTGCTCCCTCTCAATTTCTAGCTGTCTCTATCCAATAAATGAATAAAGATAATAAAAAATGCAGTTTGAGAACTAGCACTATTACTGTGAAACTATACAAGATACATTAAACATAAGACTTTTGGTTTGTAACAGGTTCAACTTCTTGGGGCTGATGGCCTAGAGCAAGATGTTGGTGAGACTGAAGATGATGAATCGCCAGAACAGCGAGCCCGGAGACCAATGAATGCATTTCTCTTATTTTGCAAGCGTCATCGTTCCCTTGTCCGTCAGGAACACCCCAGGCTTGATAACCGAGGTGCTACCAAGATACTAGCTGATTGGTGGGCTGTTCTTGATCCAAAAGAAAAGCAGAAATATACAGACATGGCTAAAGAGGTAGGTTATGTTGAGAATTTTTTTTTCTTCCTTCTAGGGTTATTGCAGGGGCTCGGTGCTGGCGCTGCGAATCCACTGTTCCTGAAGTCCATTTTTTCCTATTTTGTTGCCCTTGTTGTTATTGTTATTGTTGCCTTGATATTATTGTTGTTGGCTAGGACAGAGAGAAATCGAGAGAGGAGGGGAGACAGAGAAGGGGAGGGAAAGACAGACACCTGCAGACCTGCTTCACCGCCTGTGAAGCAACCCCCCCCCCCCCTGCAGGTGGGGAGCCAGGGGCTCGAACCAGTATCCTTATGCAGGTCCTTGTGCTTCCTGCCATGTGCGCTTGTGCGCTTAACATGCTACACTACTGCCCAACCCCCTAGAAAGTTTTATGGTAGTTGTAGGCAATCAGTCCCAGTAACCCACAATTAGCAAATATAGGATACTTCCTTAAGGCCTAGAAGCATGAAGGGGAACTCTGTATCATATGTTAAATAAAAGCATTCTGTGCTCCTATTCCTGAGGTCCAAGGCCATCTACTCCAGAAGTCAAGTACAATTTATTACCAAGGAGAATTTTTCTCATTGCATATTCTCTACTGAAAGAAAAAATGGGTCAGCTTTTATAAATAGTGAATTACTATTATTAGGAGTGCAGGTTTTTAAAAGTTTGGTTTGGGGGGGGGCAGGCAGTGGTGCACCTGTATAAGCACACACATTACAGTCTGTACGGACCTGAGTTTAAGCCCCTGGTTTCTACCACAAGTGGTGAAGCAGGGCTGCAGGTGTCTCTCTTTTCTCTTTCCCTCTCTATCTCCCCCTCCCTTCTCAATTTCTGTCTGTCTCTATCCAATAAGTCAATAAATACTGTAATTTTTATTTTAAAAAGCTTACATTTTTTTAAGATCTACCTTCTGCTGTCAGAAAACGTCATAGTAAAGATAACCTTTGATTATTGTGTATACTCACTGGGGAGTCTTCTAATGCTGATTAGTTTTATGATCTTAAGGATGTCAATCTGTTAATCTCAGATTTCTCTTCTTTTTTAAAGTATTTACATATTTGTAAAGTGGAAACACTGACAAGACCATAGAATTCCCACCACCAGAGCTCCATATCCCATCCCTCCCCTGATAGCTTTCCTATTCTTTAACCCCATGGCAATATGGACCCAGGGTCATTATGGGGTGCAGAAGGTGGAAGGTCTGAGATTTTTCTTCTTTATACCATTAGAATAAGGAAATTGAACAAATATCTATATCCTTTTCAACTCTTTAACATTTTTCATTTTGTATTAAATGCAATTATAAAGAAAAAATGCTTTAATTTCTGTTTCGTGTGTAGCACAGCATGGATATTTAAAACCAGTAAATGAATGAATGAATGACAGTGGAATAAGATGTACTAGGAAGTATGTATCCATGCATATAACACAATGCAGGCAGTAGGTGATAAGAAATACTTCCATGCAGAACACTATTCAGAAATTTGGAAAGTTAATCTATTCCAAAACAGCAGCAGTGATGAATTTCTTCAAAAAATATGGTAAGGCCTCTTTATAAACTAACATGAAGTTAATATGAGTCAGTCACACCATTAACACTGTCTATTTAGCAGAAGAATGGCAAAACAGTATCTTTTTGGTTTCACATACTGGAATAGTTCTAACATTATTTTGTCAATGTTTCAACTTGAAGACTATTGATTCATGAAAACCCTTACCACAGCATTTGATTATGTTCTGTGAAAAGATGAACCAGTAGGGGACAAAATATAGACTTGTTAGTGGTACATTTTATTACACATCTCAGTATGTGAAAAAAAAATTATTTAAATGTCTGTCGTTTTATGGATTGTTAACAAGCTAATATGGAACTTAAAGATTTCTTATGCAACTTTCAGTAGAATTTAAATCTGGAGTAAATGCTTTGCATAGTTTCTGTGTAATTAATGATCACATAAAACTTTAATCCTGTAATGAATATAATGTTGCTTGTCAATTACACGTCAATTAAAAAAGACTTCCAGAATTTGCTGTGTTTAAAGGAAGGATTTAAACTACTACATGGAGTATCTGGAAAATGTAATATGAATTCTAGTAACCTACATGATCATAAATGTTTCAATAGATTTTCACAAGAATAATGGTAATTAACAGTAAAGCTTCTCCATTAAATATCCTTAGATCCTCTCACGTTATTATTTGTTAAAGTAAGCAATTATCTGAAACCTCATAGGGAACTGTATAAGCTTCCTATAATTAAACACTTGAGATTGTTTTACAGTTGCTGTTTTTTGTATTACATGCCGCCTGTGGCAAGTATATTGTTTGCCTTTTTTAAAAAGTACAGTTAATTTATAAACCCAATAGGTGGCCACTTTTAAGAAGAGGAAGCCTTATTGTCATACAGGAAATCCCTTACTAATTACTTAATTAGGATCACAATATTTGCCTTTCTGGTTCTATAATGTAATCTGTTTAGGTGGTCCCCTGCAATCCACTCCTTAACTAGATCTTCACCTTGTAACTGGCCCAGTTTAGAACTGCTATTGCCTCCTTCTTTGTTTAAAGTGTAGAAATTCAACTGCTTTAAAGTCATTATATAACTGTCCTCTAGTCTTAAGTGATATTTAATGTCTTAACTCGCTTATTAATGCTTCAAAAATATCCTGCATTATAGCTACTGTTGCTATTATTATTCACGTTACTTTTACAGCATTAATTGCCATATCTTTTTAATCAACAAATACTTATTAAGCGGCTTCAGGTGTATCAAACCCCGTAGTGGTTGCTAGTGATAAATAAGTTCTTACTTCTTTAAGGTGTGGTCTCTCTACCGACAATCATTTTATAAAGGATTTTTATTTACGACGTGATAGAGATTTTTCACGAGGCAGAGAGGACTGAAGGAAGCCATAGGACCACATCAGTACATGTTGGTGTTAAGAGTCTAACTAAAAACCTGGGCATGAAAATCTGATATTCTAGCAGTTAAGCAATTTCCCCAACAGAGGCAATCATCTAAAAAATGGTTTTATATGTCTAGTTTTTTTTTTATTTTAAGCTTCCAATTTTAAATGTTTTCCATTCAGCACAGTACCTTCTTTCAGCTTACATGGTACTTATCAGTATCTTGCTGCTGTAATAAACTAAGCGACACCTGAATTTCGCCTGTTAATAAAGAAATATTTCAATATCAAAGTGGATAATCAGTAATAAAAACTTGGAGAAAGCACATTTTTTAATGTTAAAAGTTTTCTCTGACCTATTCATTGTTCCCAGTTACCTTCTATGAGTGTATTTGGAGATTTATTTTAAGTTTCTTGAATTACTGCCCAGCATTAATTTGCATTGTTAAACAATGGTTGAAGGAGGGTTTATTATGCTTTGATGAATTTCATTAGAGCAATAATTAGTTATAAATAATCTACAAAATAGTACCCTAGGATATAACCTGTGTTGCTTCATTTCTTTCTTTTTTTAAAAAAAAAATTTATTTATTTATCAATGAGAGGGATAGGAAGAGAGAGAGAGAGAGAGGAGGAACGAACTGGATATCACTGTGGTACATGTGCTGCCAGGGATTGAACTCAGGACCTCATGCTTGAGAGTCCAATGCTTTATCCTCTGCACCACCTCTCGGACCACACCTGAGTTGCTTTCTTAAACTAAGCAGTGCACGTGCATGATAGTTCAGTGTTGTGGATCTTCAAGGGTTCTCATTTATGACCTTGCACCTGCCTAGAAGGCATAGAAGCTATGTAGATTTTCCTTTTAACATATTTATGAATGTACTTCTAAGAACATAGGAATGTAAGTCTGCAGTTTTTGTTTCAAATACTGGTTAAAGCATTTACTTGCCACTTATGCTTGTGAGAAAAAATAGTTAATTTGCAGTCAGTTTAGAGAATCACATAGCTTGACCTTCAGAGGAGCAAAGTCAGCATAAAATGGAGAGGGAGATATGAAAAGCTGAAACAGTATTAGATGACTTCTAACATACCCTCCCCCCTTTTTTTTTTTGTAGTAGGAGCAAAAGCATGAGGAAAAATATATGCGTTTGTTGGCTGACTCAGTCTTTCTGAATTTAATGTTTTCCATATGCATAATGGCTGTTGTGGTTGTCGTCTTTTTAGCACTGGGGACTGAGCACACCATTCCTGAAACTTCCCCATTGCATGAGGGAACCCAGGACTTGGCTCCAGGCCTTTGCACATGGTAACATGTGCACTCAACCTGTGTGTTACCTTCTGGCCACAGAATTTGTATTTGTCATGCATGTTATGTCACTATGCATACCACTAGTCAGAATGCATCCCTTTTAGTTGTTATCTCTCAGAAATGGGTGTTGTAGACATCAGTAATTTCTAGATAGGTGAATCTTTATACACTTTTAATTTAACCTGAAACTTTCCTAAGCAATGCAGAAAGTCCTGACTTTAAATAAACATTCAGTTCACTATTTTCAAACTAGACTTACCACCTGTAATTTTGTGAGACCTTGGTAAACAATGATCATGTTCACTAGTTTCAGCCATGTTGTAGCAGAAGAGAAAAATCTTATCTTTTCTTAAATTAAGTACTATTTCTCCTCCCATGCACTCCCTTCTTTCTCTCCCTCCCTCACTCTTTCTATGTATCACATTCTCCTTATTCCCTCACCTGTCATAGGACACTTGACTTGTTTCCAAATCTTTTACATAATAGCACTTTGATGAATATAAGTGTACATAAATCTTTTCAGATAAGTATTTTTCTATGTTCTTTGGTTTGAAACCAAGCAGGGGGATTGCTAGATTTTATGATAGGTCTATTTTTAATGTTGTGAGGAGTTTCCCTACTGTTTTCCTCAGGACCAGGGCTAATTTGCATCCCCTCTCCAACCCTACCCCATGACACAAGGATATCCTTTTAAACTACAGAGTGTTATTCCATGGAGTGTATATCACACTGCTTATTTCGTTATCCTGTCACTTACTGATGAGCATTTAGGTTGTTTCCATATTTTCGGTATTATAAACAATATAGCTACGAACATAAGGTTCCATATGTCCCTTTGAATTGCATTTTCATGCCCTTTGAATAAAGGCCTAAGAGTAGTATTGCTGGATCATAAGATATTTCTATTTTTATATGTTCAATATCTCTCTGAATTGATATTTTACTTTTATATTTTTAAATATTTTTATTTATTTCCTTTTGTTGCCCTTGTTTTATTGTTGTAGTTATTATTGTTGTTGCTATTGATGTCATTGTTGTTGGATAGGACAGAGAGAAATGGAGAGAGGAGGGGAAGACAGAGAGGGGGAGAGAAAGATAGACACCTGCAGACTTGCTTCACCGCTTGGGAAGTGACCCCACTGCAGGTGGGGAGCCAGGGGC
The DNA here is from genome assembly GCF_950295315.1 of Erinaceus europaeus. Classification (NCBI taxonomy): domain Eukaryota; kingdom Metazoa; phylum Chordata; class Mammalia; order Eulipotyphla; family Erinaceidae; genus Erinaceus; species Erinaceus europaeus. The sequence goes on along the minus strand of NC_080170.1, from coordinate 95,180,316 downwards.
TCAAACCGGGATCTTTATGCCGGTACTTGCATTTTGTGCCACCTGCACTTAACCTGCTGGGCTACCGCCTGACTCCCTAAACTGAGAATTTATAATGCAGTATTTCAGTTAATAACAATTTATCTGAAAGATCAAAGGATAACTGAGCTTTCTTACCCTTCCTTAACATGAATAGTCAGTCTGGCAATTTATATGGGAAGGACCTCTTTCTTTGGCCCTTTCAAAATTTTTTTTAATTTTTTTAAAAATATTTATTTATTTATTTATTTATTTATTCATTCCCTTTTTTTGCCCTTGTTGTTTTTTTATTGTTGACGTTATTATTGTTGTTGCTACTGATGTTGTTGTTGGATAGGACAGAGAAAAATGGATTGAGGAGGAGAAGACAGAGGGGGAGAGAAAGACACCTGCAGACCTGCTTCATCACCTGTGAAGTGACTCCCCTGCAGGGGAGCTGGGGGCTGGAACCGGGATCCTTATGGCGGTCCTTGCACTTTGTGCCATCTGCGCTTAACCCGCTGCTCTACTGCCCAACTCCCTTTTTTTTTTTTTTTAAATTATTTATAAAAAGGAAACACTGACAAAAGCCATAGGATAAGTGTGGTACAAGTCCACACAGTTCCCACCACTAGAACTCCATATCCCATCCCCACCCCTGATAGCTTTCCTATTCTTTAACCCTCTGGGAGCATGGACCAAGGGACAGTATGGGGTGCAGAAGGTGGAAGGTCTGGCTTCTGTAACTGCTTCCCCACTGAACATGGGCATTGACAGATAGTCCCAGCCTGTCTCTCTCTTTCCCTAGTAGGGTGGGGGTCTGGGGAAGAGGATCTCCAGGACACACTGGTGGGGTCGTCTGCCCAGGGAAGGCCGGTTGCCATCATAGTAGCATTTGGAACCTGGTGCTGAAAAAAGAGTTAACATATAAAGCCAAATAAATTGTTGACTAATCATGAACCTACAGGATGGAATAGTTCATATGAAGAGCTGGAGGTCTCCATTTTTTAGATAGTAGGCCTATTTTAGTTGTATTCCAAAGGGCCTATGGCTATACTTGTGTGTGTGTGTTTTTTTCCTCCTGAGCCTGACATCTGATATGCAGGTGGATCCAAGTTATTGTCTGGGAAGATGATGTCATGGCTGGAAAAAGGACCAGAAAGCTGGATCAGGGAGGAGAGTAGCTCCCAAATATGTGAAAGGTGTGTAAAGATTATTGACTGGAAACCCCATCAATTTGATGTGATCTGGGGCCCATATTCAGCTTAGGAGCCTGTGTGACCTCTGCATCCCTGTAGATCCGAGCTCACATTCTGTGGTCATGAGGAGGAATGTTCTAAGGTTCCAAGCTGCCTCAATTTGAGAACCCATCTTTCCCATGTAGAACCTTTCAAGTCTATGATGATGGCTTTGTGCCTACATATTTGGTCAACATACTAGTATTTTTCTTTAATATATTTTATTTTATTCAGTTGAGAGAGAGGTAGAGATTGGGTAGAGTACTACTCAGCTCTGGCTTATGGTAGTGGTGGGACTTTGGAAACTCAGGCAGAAACTCAGGCATGAAAGTTTTTTTACATAACTATTATGTTATCTCCTTTGCCACGTTCTAATATTTTCATTCAGCTATTTGCTTCAGATTATATAGAAGCTTTCCTCTTTCTCACTTCCTAGACTTTTTCTGTCATCCCTTTCCTGATAATCACACAGCAGTGCATGATTAAACCTTTCTGTTGTCTCTTATAACAGAATCAGAGTAAGTGATTGATGAGCTGCCAAGCTCCAAGGACAGCTAGACATCCTCACACTCTAAGGTTTGTCCTGACTTCATCCTCACACACTGCTTGTGTTGACCTCTGTGTCCTTAGATGGATTTATGGCATCTCCAGCTTGATGTTTTAAACTCCTTAAGAACAAGAACTCTGTCTTCCTTTTTCCTTTAGTTCCATATTCTTAACAGTTTTGTTGAATATGTACTTGATTGAGCTAATGAAGGTATTGAATATTTACATGGAGCTTAAAAATATTCAAGATAAATATTATGCTAAGTTACAGATTATTGACTCTCAGTGAATTCTAAAGTATTGTTTCCCGTAAATCCACATTTTCAAAGCTTCTCTCCTGCATTGTTTCTTTAACCCCTAGGAAACTTCCCCTTTTATACACTCTTTGCGAAACCATTTTGCCTGGGTATAATTTATAAACTACTATAAGAAAAAATAATGTGTCTGCTATAATAACATTATTTATAAGAATACAATTAAGTCTAATACATGGCAAATTAATTGTAAGGAATTTGAAAGCAGAGACTGATTCAAATTCTTTTCATCCATAGTGTCTAGTCTGCATCTAGCTGATGCTTAGAAAGGATGAAAGATAGGTGGGTGAAATCTTTGCAAGAGTAAGAGTGATTGTGGAGGAAAGAATTTATCTAGCAGCCCATCAGGGTTGGAAGCACCTAAGAAACAAGAAATCAGAGTGCTAGCGACACCTGCTTGGCAAATTTATCTCTGGGACTTGAGAAGTCTCAACTGCACTCCCAAATAGAATTTTCTCATGACCCTGTGTTAATCAGTTTGGTTAAGAATCTCTTGTCATTTTATAGAGTGGTGACCTTTGTCCAAATGACTGTTCATCTGACAAAGCCAGTCAGTGTGCCTTTTACTGGGACGTAGTAATGATGCATGTGTCTGCTGCTTCCATTTTCACTTCACCCTACCATTTGTCACTTTTCCTCCTCCAGACAGCAGGCAAGGCTATTTGTCTGCCTCAGCTTAATATGTAAATCCCCCGTGCTTATGAATGCATGGGGGTGGACTGTCTCTTATATCACATTTGATACTTCAAATATATTCTGTTATGTTATGGTAGATTTTAGTTTGCTCTAGCCTTGAGTCCCAATTTAATTATTTTTGTAGGCAAGAGAAACTGTGTCTTAACCATTTTTTTTTATGCATACCCTCTTCTCCATGTGCCTATAGATAAATATACAGATGCAAAACTCTTAATAAAGTTAAAAAGATCATTCAGAAAGTTTTTATAAATCACATTGGAATAATTCGAAACCATTGACTATATTAGCATTAGTATATTACATTAGTTTTTTTTTCCAATAAATTTTCCATATATGTAATATAAAATGACGTAGTGGGAAAACTACTTGCTTATATATTTAACTACTCTTTTACTAAGGACAAATGAGCTCTTTTAGTTTTTATCAGATTAATTTTACATAGTGACCACTTTAAAAGGGAAAGTTATAAGATTTCAAGAGTGGGGAGTTGGGCGGTAGCACAGTAGGTTAAGCAGTTAAGCGCATGTGGCGCAAAGCGCAAGGATCAATGTGAGGATCCCGGCTTGAGCCCCCGGCTCCCCACCTGCAGGGGAGTTGCTTCACAGGCGGTGAAGCAGGTCTGCAGGTGTCTAGCTTTCTCCCCCCCCTTCCCTTTCTTCCCCTCCTCTCTCCATTTCTCTCTGTCCTATCCAACAACGATGACATCAATAACAACAACAATAATAATTACAACAACAATAAAAACAAGGGCAAAATAAATAAATAAATAAATAAATATTTAAAAACATTTTTTAAAAAAGATTGAAAGATTTACACTAATTTAGTGATGTACCCATCAGTGATAACACATACTAGCTGGAAGATACATGAAATCAGATTATATAATAATTTTGACTATATATATTGAGTAACAATACATATATTTTCATTTATTTTTATTGTCATGAAAGAAGAAAGTAGTGACAGAGTTGAGAGAAAGGTTTACATTCAGAAGCCACAGAAAATTAAATGAGAAAGGAAAGATCTTGCCAGTGGAGGCTATAAGACATAGAGTCTATAATTGATTGATTGCGACATCGCATGTCATAGCTTTCAGCGTGTTCACATTTGTTGTCATGTGTCTTATTAGAAACCCTGCAATATGGTGGTAGAGGCAAGTACACTTTGTAACTGAAAACTGAAGCTGGGAAAGGTTAAACAACTTGCTCGGTATTATTCACAGCTGAATATGGGTTTTGACTCCAGGTGCTCAGAGTCTGTATACAGCACTCTTTCCATAGCCCTGTGTCTTGTGTAAAAAGAAACATTAAATATCAGTTTGTCCAACCTTGTTTCCCTTCTTCAGTTTTTGACCTTGATTTATTTTTTTCTTTTTTCTCTCTACCCCTGCTAAGTTTCCTACACTTGATGCAGTGTGGGTTAAAAGATATAAAATGTGGTGCTTCTGTATCACATTCCACAAAAGAACTTTTTTGGACATAAAATCTATGTCCTATCTCTAAATCCTTGTGCTGAGGTTGTCATTCTTTCATGAGGAAAGATACAAATGTTGCAGAAAGTATATTTTCCACTCATAATTTCAACAAAGTCCAATGAGGTGAAGGCTACTAGAAAATCTTCAGTTTCTATATTAAAGTCTATTGTCTGCTCTTCATTTGTAGTATAAGGATGCATTTATGAAAGCAAATCCTGGCTATAAATGGTGTCCTACCACAAACAAGCCTGTGAAATCCCCAACACCCACTGTCAACCCACGAAAGAAGCTGTGGGCCTTCCCATCTGATGCTTCAAGAGACTTGCCAAGTCCCAAGAAAGCAAAGACTGAAGAAATGCCTCAGTTAAACTTTGGAATGGCTGGTGAGTTTAGACACTTTTTCTACATATTTAACAAATAATCACATAGCAAAATTTATGAACATTGTGAAATAACAGCATAAATGAAGTACTGAAGTATGGCATACGTAGAATATATCTCTCTGTGTGTGTATGTACTTAAAGGAGGTATAGAACAACTGGTAGAGTAATTATAAATATATGTGTACTTCTGATTTTGACAGAATGGAAAAGAAAACAGCAAAGTGGAGATTATCAGCTCAGGAAATTTTATAATGTAACAAAATAGTCGGCATACACACTATTAAGGTTTCCCAGTTAGCACTTTAGTTATCATGGAGGTTTCAGGTCACAGTTATGCACACTGCCTGACCATGTGAAACATGCACAACTCCATCACTCATCTGAGATGAATCTGACAGCTGTGCTTTAGAGGGAATTCCCATCCTAGTCACTTCTCCCACCCTCATTCCTGAATGGACCAAATAAATGTAAAATTCCAGATGGTCCCATTTGTTACAGAACTTTTAATATTCTTTGGTAATAAGGAATGCTATATCATTTATTACAATGAAATAAAAAATTTATATTCACTTTGTAACTACTGTCTTCTCTGACTATTATAGAGTAGTCATCAAAAGAGGAATTTGGCAGGATAAAACCAGGAGAATGGACAGGAAGGAAGCCAGTGTGTTTTGTTATTTCAAATGTATTTTCTCAAAATTAGAGCACTGAACTATTTGCAATATGGAAAGCATAGGGAAGGACATAAAGTATACGATGTCTTTTTTTTTTAATTATGAGTACCTGGTCTAATGATAGTTGGTGAATTATTCACAAAATGTCATTGTGCATTGGTGTCGTGTAGAATTGCTAAGAAATGCACTGTCAAATAATGGTAGCTTTGTAGGAAAAGCAAGTATTTCGGGGATTGTTGTATAGGTGTTCACAAAACTATGTCTACATATCTCAACAAAATAACGCTATAGAGATCTGCCTTTGTTTAGCTTTTACGTTGCTCTAATAGTCTTGGGGAACTCTCTCAACTTCCCACCTTATATGATTTGGAGTATTTTCTAGAACATTTAGTTACTAGGAAAATTTAGAATGTATGGGTAACTTATTTCTAATTGAATTCCTTTATTAATCATTTGTCCTTCATTTATATGTACTTTTTGCATTTTTTTGCATTGCAGCTGTTATTTACAAATCAAATAATTATAAATCAACTACAGAAAGCTATGAAAGTAGCTGTGTGTAGCACCATTTCTGACAATTTTTTTAATCTACTTTTTACCTACATATTGAATGTGGAATCTAGACTTCAACAAGTCAGTTTCTAACAACTTTATTCTTTACAGGCTAACAAAGAACAGAGAGAAAATACCTTCCTTGCATTTATCTCATTATAAAAGGGTTTGTGTTGAATGTTGACAATGCATGAGGGAAGCCCCTTATAAACTAATGTGTAAAATCACTGTAATATTTCTAGTCAAGTCCACTTTAACTCAATAAAAGCAAATTCATTTGCCTTAAATTCAAACAAGATGCTTAGATATTGAATCTCAGGAATACTGTAGAGTTTCTAGAGGCAGCATTAAATTTATCCTTAATGTAGAATATCTTATTTGCCCAACTGTCCTTGTCACATGACCTTTTGCAATTTTAAATAACTCCAAGCCTCCAAAATCTGCTCTCCAATAAAAGGTGAAAATCATGACTTTTAATACAAGTCCTCTCTATAGGAAAAAGTATATTAATTATGAAAATGTACTCAGTTTTAGATTTCTAACTAACATAAATATGGATATATTATGCCAAACTTGGTGATAATTTCTTTGTGTGTAGTATATAAATGCCAATCTTTTTGCAAAAATCACAGTGGTATGTAGCAACTTATTATATGCACTCTTATTTTATTTTATAATATGAGCTGACACTTTTTTTCTTTGTTAGAAAGCAATGACCCAGTCCTCCTAATTTCTAGAACAGCTGCAAAAGTACCAAATTAATGTTTTATTAAATTCATCTGCTCTTGATTTCTATTTTCAAAGTTTTGTGTCTATTCTGATAGTTAACTTTTAACTTAACTTTTAATTAAGAATGAAATCTTAAAACCACAAAGCTTTATTTGATCAACTCAGCATTCTTATATATTTAATGTTTGTTTTCCTGTGTAACTGCACTTTCCAACATTTAGGCTGTTTCTTAGCCACCTGATGCTGTATTTTTCCCTCTAGTAATCCCTTCCTGTGTTTTTATACTGTCTCAAATTATTAAGTTTTTATTTATGTATAAGTTATGAGAGAGTTCCTTCTTGAGTTCTCAAGACAGATGGTATACAAAGGTATACTCAGAGCATACCTGTAAATCAAAAATCAGGAAAGAACTAATGAGATATCTTCTAGCAACATTATGTCTGATTCTCACTTTCAACTGAAGAAGACTTTCTAAAATTAGAAATGTATTTATGATCTATATATAGTAGAATACTAAATTATGACTTTTTTATTTAAGAAAGGATTAATTAACAAAACCATTATGACATTTTTACATGTGTCATTGCAGTTCCAAAATTTAACTTATTTAAGACAACCTAAAGGATATCTGTATCTTAATGCTTGTATTACTTCTAATATAATCCTGGGTTATATATCTACCACTTTGCTGTTTTCATTTTGTCTTCCAGTTTCTGTTGATTATTAGAAGGATGAAAATAAAGATCTTCAGTAATAAAAGAAGGGATTTGTTGTTAAATCTTAGTTATTTCAAGCAAGGGCCTATTATTGCTTAATTTAAATTTGGTTTTTTGTTGTTGTCGTTAAGTTTAAAAAAGAAAGAAAGACTATTTGAACAAAGCTCACTAGGTTTCATAGATCCACTGGTAAAAATTCTCCGTTCCCTCGATATCCTGTTTTTTTTCTTAGCAACCCTAATTCTATATGGTGGAAATAGCAACAATAAAAATCTCAAAATTTCCAGAAGAAAACCACTCTTTTGTTCAAAACTATCTATCCAAACTCCTCCCCCATGCAATAAGAAAAGAAGCATTACATTAGTAGATAATTTATGTTATAAATAGCTGTGGTATTGACAAAAGTGCTGTGTTGGAATGGTGAGACAACTACGTTATTTAAAAGGCTCACAAAAGTAGGAGTACTAAGAATATGTATGCTAGGATACTACAACATGAAGAGTCTTGAAATTTTCTACAAATTACTTATATGTGATCTGTTGATTTCTAATCAGTAGTCTCTGTGAGTATTCTCTTTATACTTTGTGGATTATGCAAACTATGCTTACGAATTGTTAATTTACTTGTTTATTTGCTTATTTATTTAGATCCTACTCAAATGGGAGGTCTGAGCATGTTGCTTTTAGCTGGAGAACATGCTCTTGGCTCATCAGAGGTAAGTCAGTTCCTCATTCTTCCCCACTCTTGACATGCTGGGAGCTTAAAACACAAGATGTTTGTATTCTATTCATGCTGTTAATTCTAAAGTTTCACTTGACAGTTCATGATTATGTTGATAATTTTCTATGTATGTAGATACCCTTTAAAATTTTACCAATCTTTATTTTTATGCAACTGGTGTTATTGCTGGACTTACTGCTCCATCATGCCTGGTGTCTATTTTTTCCCTCTATCTTTTTTTTTTTTTTTTCCTTCGTGGTTGTTGCTGAGGCTTGGTGCCTGCACTACTAATCCACTGCTCCTGGAGGCCATTTTCCCCATTTTGTTGCCCTTGTTGTTGTTGTTATTATTGTTGTCATTACTGGGGTTTTTTTGTTGTTGGATAGGACAGAGAGAAATGAAGAGAGGAGGGGACACAGAGGAGGAGAGAGAAATACAGACTCCTGCAGACCTGATTCACCACCTGTGAAGTGATTCCCCCCTGCAGGTGGGGAGCCAGGAGCTCGAATCTGGATCCTTATGCTGGTCCTTGCGCTTCGCACTATGTGCGTTTAATCACCAGCTGTGCTACCGCCAACCCCCTAAATTTAATTTTGTTTTAAATTTCTAATGATTTACAGTGAAGCTATAGACTAATGGGTACAATTACTCATGTCTCATGTATCATACAACAGGACCTCAATATTCACTGCACAAACTCTCGTCTCTCCATCTCCTTTCCCAGAGTTCTTTGCTTTGACACAGCACACCACAGCCAGTCCAAGGTTCACTTTGTGATTTCCCTCTAGGATTTGTATAAATATTATATTGTGTCTGGAATCTGAACAGATTTAAATGGGCACAGACATGAGTCAAAAGCAGACTTGAAGGGGAAGTCCATTAAGCTCTAGTAATAAGAAATGCAATATACAGATAATTAATATTTTCAATGCAACATACAGGTAATTAATATTTTCAGTGAGTGTCTTATGTATCTGTCAAGTCCTATGGCCCATTCATTCTACTTATTGAATATATTCCCTAGTTTTGTGATGTTTTCATTTTTTAAAATTTATTTATTTATAAAAAGCAAACACTGACAAAACCGCAGGATAAGAGGGGTACAACTCCACACAATTCCTACCACCAGAACTCCATATCCCGTCCTCTCCTTTGATAGCTTTCCTATTTTTTAACCCTCTGGCAGTATGGCCCCAAGGTAATTGTGGGATACAGAAGGTAGAAGGTCTGGCTTCTGTAATTGCTTCCCTGCTGAACATGGGCATTGACAGGTCCATCCATATTCCCAGCCTACCTGCCTCTTTCTTTAGTAGGGCAGGGCTCTGGGGAATCGGAGCTCCATGACACGTTGGTGGGGTTGTCTGTCCAGGGAAATCTGGTTGGCATTATGGTAGCATCTGGAACCCGGTGGCTGAAAAGAAAGTTAACATATAAAGCCAAACAAATGAACCTAAAGGCTGGAGTAGTGCAGATGAAGAGTTGGGGGAGGGAGGTCTCCATTTTGTAGATAGCTAGTAGACATATTTTAATTATATTCCAAAGGGCCTATACTAATTTTTTTTTTCCTCCAATGAGCCTGAAATCTGATATACAAGTGGATCCTAGCTATTGTTTGGAGAGATAATGTCATGGCTGGAAAAAGGACTAGGAAGCTGGATTAGGGAAGAGAGTAGCTCCCAAACATGGGAAAGGTGTATAAATATTGTTGAATGTAAACCACATCGATTTGATGTAATCTGGGGCCATATTCAGCTTAGGAACCTGTTGTGACCTCTGCATCCCTGTAGATCCACATTCTGTGGTCATGAGTAGGAACATTTCAAGCTGCCCCAATATCAGGACCCATCTTACTCAGGTGTAGCATAGAGTATGTTGTCCAGCCTCCCTTCAGAGGGTAGAACATTCTCTACCGTTGTTGATCCAAGTTGAGGGCAAGGTCCTATGGGGGCCCACAAAGGAGTCTGTTTTGTTTTTCCTGATAGAGATGGCCAGTAACAATAGAGAGAGGGATTGATTCGAGGTCTAGGCCCATCATGTCTGTTTGGGAATCTCAGGATTCCTCTAATAGGGCCCCAGGTGATGGGGTGGCCTGATAGTGAGTAAAGAGTCATCCTTAAAGTATGCCAGTCTCTTGCCCTTATTCAGCTTTTGCAGTCCTCGCTTTGATAAGGATAGCTTGGGAGTGAGTGAGGGAAGTATAATAGGAAATGAGTGAGGAGGGTATCTAAGTCTAAGTAGATACTATTTCATTATGGACTTTATACTGACTCACTGTAGACTATTGTGTACTTTTGCTTTCAGGTATATATTTTGACTTAACTTATGGATACATGTGAACCTATGCCCTATTTCATGGGACCTGGTCTATATCTAGATTTTGGGACTTTGTTAGGAAGTGAACCTCCTAGAATGGAATTAGAGAATCCTATGAAAGGAAGGGTCTCACTCTAGTAATGAGGATGAAGGGTTGACATTCCACGCCTGAAGTCTCTGGACACAGTCTGAAATGAAGCATACCAAGGTGGTATTCATTACGTTGATTAGGTTGGGATAAGCAGATGCCATAGCATTTGGTATGAATTGAGTAGAAGCTATATAGGCTATATAGGCTCTATAGAGGAAGTGGGTGGTTCTTGCTGTCTTAGGGTTTAAGAAGGCAATAGATAGTTATTGCTATAGTCAAATTATTTGGCAATTGGGTTAACTTTGAAAAATCCCTTTGTTAGGATTTGTTGTATCATACATAACGTCACCATAATTTAGTTCCTTTGACATTATTTGTATATAGCTGTGCCACCGGTTGCTTCTGTTCTCCCTGGTCTAAGCTTTTGAGAGAGTCAACATATCAAAGACTCAGCCTATGGTCTGTGCATTAAAAAGTTTGAGACATTCAATCAATTTTCCTCATATTAATTAAATAGTGATTTATATGACTAGAAATTAGTAGGAGTGTACATAAACACCATTCCCACCACCTAAAGACTATGTCCCATCCCTCCCACCCCACCCCCACCCCTCTCCTGCCCCATACAGGGTAACATCCACCCTCACCCTCAACCCAGGGTTTTTACTTTGGTGACCTACTCCAGATGTTTTCATTTTTATTTGCTATGAAAAGATGGGAGTTGAAAGGCTTGAAACTGTTAAGTCTTTCTGGTCCCCAGATGATTTCAAACTCCCATTTTATGAAAATAAAGAAAAACTATGTTTCTGAATTTATCCCTTTAAAAAATGTTTTAAATATCTCATTTTATTTTAATGAAAGGGAGAGACACAAAGAGAGACCAGAACACAACTCAGCTCTGATTTAAGGTGGTGCTGAGGATTTAACCTGGGACCTTGGATCCCCAGGCATGAAAGTTGTTTAGGTGACAATTATCCTTTCTCCCCAGCTCCAAAATTGCTTTATCCTTCAAAGTGGAAAATGAAACGAACTCAGGCCCCTTATCATCTTGTTTTTGTGAACTTTTTTATTTCACTGTATAATTACTGAGATGCTTTTGCTAAACATTTTTAGCTGTATTACTGTTATGGTAGTAGCTATTAATCATGGATTAGTTTGCATGTATAAAATTCCTCCATGTTTCAAACCTGTTTAACTGAGGCCAGAGGAATTAACTTGCAAGTCTTGTTATTTTTATTTTATCAGATTCTTAGGACATAGTAGTAGTCAGCTCAGTTTTACTGCAGATACACTTTTTTTTAAAAAATATTTATTCCCTTTTTGTTGCCCTTGTTGTTTTATTGTTGTAGTTATTATTGTTGTTGTCATTGTTGGATAGGACAGAGAGAAATGGAGAGAGGAGGGGAAGACAGAGAGGAGGAGAGAAAGACACCTGCAGACCTGCTTCACCACCTGTGAAGCGACTCCCCTGCAGGTGGGGAGCCGGGGTTCGAACCGGGATCCTTATGCCGTTCCTTGTGCTTTGCGCCGCCTGCGCTTAACCCGCTGCGCTACAGCCCGACTCCCACAGATACACTTTTTTTTAAGTTAAAAGTATTACCATATAGGTTATATCTGAAGCCTCTTCAAATAGTGATTTTGCATTAATCATGTAAGTTATTTTTATCACAAAACTTTTGTTATAGTTTATGTAGTTGTTAGTCAGATATCTGTGTTAACTGTTTTGATTCTATTCAGTTTTTTGGCACACAATTCTGTGTATCAAAAAATGTGTATGTTGATGTGCTGGTGGCTATTTATATTATACTACTCTTTACTTGAAGGAAACAGTATGAATATCACTTTAGACCTTTGCATAGTCATTATTCAACCTAGTTGTACTTCCTAAAACAATAATGTTCTAGGATATCAGTTTATCTATAACACATGGCAGTTACTTAATAGCAAATAAAGCCAACTCATACTTAGGTATAGAGTAACCCAAGCATATTTCAAAACATGAGTTTGGAATAATCATTCACACTTTACCTTTCAACATTAGCCTTACTCATGGTTTCCAAGAACACGTTGTATTGTGAAAGTCAACATCACCTTTTTTAAAAAAGATGTATTTACTCATTTCATGTGTAAGTACAATACTGAGAGAGAAAAAGGCCAGAGAACCACTTTGTTCCTGCATGCCTGTGCCAGGGATAGAACCCATGACTTCCTATGTGCAAATCTAAATGCTGCCTCTTGAGTCACCTCAACTTCTCTAACAGGTGATTGTGATGTTTTCCTGCTAACATCTTTAACACTCAATAATAAATGTAAACAAACACCTATAAAAGTTAGATTATAATGCTATTTAAAAGGAAAGAACATTCGTTTTTCATTGTTTTAAGTTTGACCTTTTTGGTTCTGAAAAGAGAAAGATTTCCTCCCCCTTTAAAAAACAAAAATTTTGACACAAGCAGTTTCATCCTTCTGACATTTAAAACAATTACTGTAAAGTCAGTTTATACGGTTAGGTAGGACCACTCAAGTAAAGTGACATTTTTAAAAAAAAAAAAAATTCTGCCACAGAGAAGAACTAATCCTATGACTCTTTTAAATGTCATGACAATTTGAATTCTGAAATATTATTCTTAAGGAACATCTATTTATTCATTAACTTGAGATAGAAAAATGCTCTCAAAAATCTACTTTTAACATGGACATTTTAATATATGTAATGGTTTATTTTAAAATCTGTCTAGAGGTAAGAAGGGTTTGCTGTAAGTGGAATAACTAAATTCCAGAGTCAAAGCTTCTTTGGTATATGCTCTTTCCAGAATCTATCAAAAGTAGTCTTTGTGCTTTTAAAGAAAAATAGTTACATTTTTGAAATATCATGGACAAATAATAGCAAATAAGACATTTTGAGTTAGCTCTTTCCTCTCAATGTCTAATTAGCTGTAAACCTGCCATAATAGATTTGTGGCATTAGCATGTCAACACTTTTACATGCTACTTACTGAGCCAAACTTAATTTTTTGTACCTTTTGTTGTGCTATCCTTTTGTTTCTGATAATTAGAAAGGCTAAATTTTACATTTATTTTTTCTTTTTGTTCTTTCATTTTTTCATATAAATGATCAGCCCAATTTTGTGCCTAGCATGAATTGAAATATATTAAATATTTGGAATATATTTCAAAATCAGTATTTGCCATTTAAGAATTTATGAGATAAGGAAGCAACAATAGATATCAGCAAGACAGTGGCAAAGAAGCAACCCAGCTCACAATAGTAGATTAAACTTGTCTCTGAGCCCACCGAACTTCAAGCATAGCATTCCCCTTAGAGAGGCAGACTGGGAGTATGGATCGACCAGTCAACACCCATGTTCAGCAGGGGAGCAATTACAGAAGCCAGACCTCCCACCTTCTGCAACCCACAACAACCCTGGGTCCATGTTCCCAGAGGGATAGAGAATGGGAAAGCTATTGGGGAGGGAATGGGATACGGAGATTGGGTGGCGGGAATTATGTGGAATTGTACCCCCCTCCATCCCATCCTATGATTTTGTTAGTGTCTCCTTGCTTAAATAAATAAATAAATAAATAAATAAATAAATAAAAGAATTAAAAAGTGTTTGATACAAAAAAAAATTACCCTATAGTCATAGTGGAGAAGGAAAGGCATGTTTCCAATGAGCATGAGATTTTTAGCAGAACTTTATTGAATCAGGAATCAAATGAAAGTTATTTCATAAAATAGGATGTAACCATTGCAAGTTGGAAATAGTTAAAGTAAGCAGTGACCTGCCCAGGAGGTTAAAGTCAATGTGTTCAGTATAATGCCCAGAGGTTGAAGTGAATATGTAGCTTTTTAGCTTTGAAGAAACCAGAAAAGTAGAAGAAATAGAAGTGATAATGTTCACATCATGTTATGGGAAGAGCCAAACAGAAAGCAGTTACATTAAGAGAGTTAAGGGGGGCAGGGCGATAGCACACTGGGTTAAGTGCACCTGGTACAAAGCCCAAGGTCCTGCACAAGTATCTGGGTTACCAAGCCCCAGGCTTTCCACCTGCAGGGTGGGTGGTCTCACAGGTGGTGAAGCAGGTCTGCAAGTGTCTTTTCTCTCCCCCTCTCTGTCTTCCCCTCTTCTATGTCCTATCTAACAACAATGACAGTATTAAGAACAATAGTAACAACAACAACAACGATAAACAACAAGGCAACAAAAAGGGGAAAATAGCCTCCAGGAGCAGTGGATTCAGTGATTCATAGTGCAGGCACCAAGCCCTAGCAATAACCCTGGAGGCAAAAAAAATTTTTTTTTGCTGCTATACTTATTGATGTTGCCATTATTGGATAAGACAGAGAGAAATGGAAAGAGGAGAGGAAAACAGAGAGGAGGAGAGAAAGACACCTGCAGACCTGCTTCACCACCTGTGAAGGGACTCCCCTGCAGGTGGGGAGTGGGGGCTTGAACCGGGATCCTTATGCCAGTTCTTGTGCTTTGTTCCACATGCGCTTAACCTGCTGCCCAACTCCCAAAAAGAAAAAGTTTTTTTAAAAATTAAAAAAAAAGAGTTAATTTCATGAATTTCTCTTCTTAGGTGGTTATCCAAAGATGAAAATGCAATAAATAGAGTCAAAATCTTTTATCTAGAATTTCTTTTTATTTATTTATTTATTTTCTTTTGTTGCCCTTGTTGTTTTATTGTGTAGTTATTGATGTCGTCATTGTTGGATAGGACAGAGAGAAATGAAGAGAAGAGGGGAAGACAGAGAGGGGAGAGAAAGACAGACACCATTTAAGAATTTATGAAATAAGGAAGCAACAATAGATACCAGCAAAACAGTGGCAAAGAAGCAACCCAGCTCACAATAGTATTTGTTTGTTATGATGTTTTATGTGTTTTTGTTTGTTTGTTTAAGATTTATTTATTAATGAGAGAGGGAGAAAGCCAGAGCATCACTCTGACACATGCTATGCTGGAAGTATGTGTTCTAGGGGTTGGGTGGTGGGGTACCTGATTGAGCACACATGCTATAGTGCACAAGGACCCAGGTCAAAGTCCCCACCTGCAAGGGGAAAGCTTCATGAGCACTGAAATGGGGCTACAGGTGTCTCTCTCTATCTCTCCCTCTTTGTTCCTTCCTCTCAATTTCTAGCTATCTCTATCCAGTAACTAAATAAAGATAATAATAATAATTTAAAAATTAAATATGTATTCTGTCTCAGCTGCTATGTTAGTTATTTGTAGAACTTGTTGGAGTCTTTTCTGGATTCTCATGCCAGTGTTCTGCCTCATGGCACATCATGCCCGAAGAACTTGATCAATATGCTGATAGCCCTGGTACCCTTAGTCAAATTATGACAATTACAAACTTGTCCTTTCTGGCTGATGTCTTGACATGGATCTTCATTTGGGGGAGCACTCAGCTCTAGGTAGTATTACTTGGACATGATCCTTCACTATAGTCCCATCCTAGTATCTACTAGCCAAGTACAGAACTTTAATACTCAAGTTTTCCTTAACCTAATTTAATTAGAAAGTGTCTTCATTTCATTACCTAAAGATGTTTTGAAGGACTAACTTAGGTATAGTATGCTTATTTTTAATTCACTTGTGCTTTAACTCAAGAGCATTTAAGAGTTTCGTTTATCATTGCATATTAAGTGCAAATTACATGACTGTTCAGATATTCTGTTACAGAATTGTCTCTGGTAAAATCTGCCAACTGAAGAAATGGCTGTGTCAGACTGAAGAAAGATGAGACTCAGATCACTGAGCTTTGGTGTACATAAGATCTTCACACTCAAATTCTGAAATAGAATCCTTATCCCTTAGCCCTTTTCTTTTGCAGAAGACACCCGTTCTATCACATTCTTCTTTTTCTGAAATCCCTCTTTTCAATGAATACTCGAAATTGCCTGAGAAATATTGGTGGTGTCTCACCTCTCTCCTCAGCCCTGACATCCTTCTAATTTCTGAGAATTGGTAAATATAACACGTTGTTAATTGAGGCTCCGCATTTCAACTTGTTTCCCTAACCTTCTAATTGGTCGTCTGCCACTAGTTACTCCCCAGCCAGTGCTCTTATATCCTGCAAGCCGCTGACAAATTTATCTAACAACATCTCTTATGCTGCTCCTGTGACTGGAAGCCTAGGTTACCTAACTCCCCGTTTCCTTAAACCTACTTTTCAAACTTCTTAACAAAGATTTCCGATTTCTTCCAAATCACCTTTTCTGTTTTACCAGACATCTTAGTTAACTCTGGAAATTCAGTTTATCCAACATTGAGTGTTCATGTTTGCCTCGACTTTTCCCCTTTGCTGTCACCACTTCATTTTCACAAGTCTGGCATTTCTTTTGGGTCTGTCTCAAACATTATTTATCTTTTTCTTTCCTTTCACAGAGCTAAGGAAGGCTGCTTCTCCCTCTTGCCGTGCACCCCACAACCTACCATTATGCTCTTACATACTTGCATTTATAGCTGCTCTCTGCACTTAAAACTGCAAGCAACTTAAGGGTCAGACACAGTTCCTTGGTCATTGTCCTCCCCAGCATCTAATGCCTATAAGTGGAATGTAAACTTCTTAAATGTAGTCCTTGTGTTTGGCACATAATAGGTGCTTATTGATTGATTATTGAATATTTATGGAAGGAGTGAATAATCAATGGATGTTTGAACTAGCAAGGCAAAGTATGTGCTGTTCAGATATAACATGTGCTCTTACCCTTTTAATTGACTATATGTGTTCATCACAGTCTAGTTGTGTTTGGTAGTGGTCTTGTACCTTACAAGGTAGCACTGTACTTTCTTGATAAAACCAATTTTATAAATCATTTACATTTCATCTAGCTAACTTGATTTTCTTTTATATCAGGAGGGTGGGTTATGTTTCAGTGTGTACAGTTTTTTACAGTGTATATTGTGCCTGTAGCCAAAAAAGACTACTTAATAGTATGTCTCAGTTATACACATTACTCACCTTGCTTGGTTAGTGAGAATTGTAGCTAAATAAAAGGGAAGATTGAACTTAAGAGATCTTGACTACATGGTTAACAAAACATGGCTTTTAAAATTCCTTTAGCATTTTATTTCTTGAGCATATAGCAACACCTAGTGGCATTACAGATTATTTCAGAGACTTTCTAGAAACAGCCTCTTGGGTTTTCCTCCTCTTATTTAACTTACGCTTATTTGATGTCTTTCCTTTTACTTAAAAAAGGCATTATCTCTGATTCTGTTCAACCTAGGAAAATATCAAAATCTAGGCTAGGAATAGTTGTTGAAAAGTTGGTTTCTATCCATTAAAAAAATGCACCCCTTCCTTTTTTTTTTTTTTTTTTTTTTGCGCCTGCAGGGTTATAGCTGGGGCTCATTGCCTGTACTACGAATCCACTGCTCTGGAGGCCTTTTTTTTTTTTTTTTTTCTTTTTGTTGCCCTTGTTGTTGTCATTATTATTGTTGTCATGGTTGTCATTATTGTTGTTGGATAGGACAGAGAGAAATTGAAAGAGGGGGAAAGACAGACACCTTCAGACCTACTTCACCAGCTGTGAAGCGACCCCCGCCGGTGGGAAGCCAGGGGCTGGAACTGGAATCCTTGGACTTCATGCCATATGTGCTTAACCCTCTGCACTACCACCCGCCCCCCCCATAAATATCAATACATAATTTAGAACAAAATAAATACAAAGTGCAAGACAACTTAGCAAGATGACAATATTTGGACTCTTCTGACTGATAAGGACCATTTAGCTGGAATCTTACATGGGATATGTCCTTTCTCTGTCATGGGAAAATGTCAGATTTTTTTTTACCATATATGAAAATATGTATTTATCAGTCAGGCATAAATTAGACAAGCTTGCATCTTGCACCTTATTTTTCCTAAGAAGAATATTTGATGAATAGCAAGAGCTTTTTTTTTTTAACCAAAGTTGTTTCTCTGTTAATAATAAGACCTGCAAATGAAGACAGCAGAGCATTAAATATTTACCCAACAAAGCAAATAGGACAAAAGAAAATATATTAAGAAAGAAATTCCTCTTAGCAAATATTACCCTTTCAAAAATTGGGAGTTGTGTATAAATAAATGAAAGTCCTGTAAAATAAGAATTTAATTTTGCTTTTCTGAAAGGTTCATATTATAAAAAACTCATTTATATTTCTATAAAGTCAGGTAATATGGAATAAAGGGGAATCACAGAGCAACAAAATGAGTGGATATTCTTTGGATTTGGTGACTGGATGCTAAGAAAGTGTCCTTGTAGACTTTTTGTACGTGAATATTGCCTGTTCTGAAATGCATTATCTTGTCTACTTTTTGCTTTTTTTGTATGGCATTATTTAGCAGTTATATGACCTCTTGTATAAGATTTTGCAGGATAAAAAATGCCTTTTTGTCATAGTGTTGTCTGACTTTAGGAATCAAACCATTGATTCCTTAAATAAAGTCACTTCAGATGTCATTTACCTTCTGCTATCATCCAGAAGCTTCTTGTAATACTTCATCTCATCCTTTATTTCAGATATCTTCTGGTACTTGCAGGCCTGATGTTTCAGAATCCCCTGAATTGCGTCAGAAGTCACCATTATTTCAGTTTGCTGAGGTAATATATTGCAATTTATATTTGATGATAAATTTGAAATGAACTTAACTTTTGGGAGCTGGTAACAGTAACTTAATTTAATGAAAAACTTGGAGGTCGCTTATTAGTAAAGTGCATGGTTTGTATGTATCTGGCCTTAGCTTCAATCCCCGGAAACATATGTGCTGGAATTTCCTCTATATTCTCTCTGCCTTTCATTTTTTTCTTGTCATGGTATAAATAAATCTATAAAAATATTTGATTAATATAATGAAAAACTACTCAGCTAAATTAACCATAAATGGGAAAATAGACTCACACTTCTGAAAAGATACTTAGAAATTCAGAATTAAAGGATCACTACAGTTACATGTACAAAAACTTGTTTACAAAGTTATACTAAATATAATTACATTTTAGCCCCATCATTAATTTTTATTATGGATGGTTAAGAATATAAATTGAATTGTTAGTAAAAACAGGTCATTCATCAGCTATTAGTTTATCCTGTGTTAAACCAGAAGACAATCAACTTAAACTTATTGGCTATAAATTCCTATTTCTTGTTTGGTATTTTTTACAAATATGATACTGCAAATATCTATAAGAATTTTCTTGAAATTGTGATTATGAGCTGGGTATGTATTATTTCAGATATTATTTTCAATTCCTACAAATATTCTATAAAAGTCATAGTAAATTAACAGTTTATGTAACAATTTATATTATTTGTTTATATATTATTAACAGTTTATATATTATTAACAGTTTATGTATTATTATTTTCATATATATTTTTATATTACTATGTATGAAAGTTTATATATTATATATTTTATTATATATATTTTATATATTATTATATATAAATGTTTTTATATTATTATATATAAAGTTTATATATTATTAACAGTTTATATTATTTGTTACATATTATGTAAGGCCTAACCTATTATATATTATTTCAAGATAAAATTTCTTCACTAATTAAATCAGACAGAGATTTAAAGCATCTAGATCTTTTGAAAAGGATTTTACAACTTTTTAAGTAGAAGAGAGTTTTTATAAACTAATAATGAGGATAACAGGAATATTCAGTTAACGATATGAGCAGGGAACTGATGAGATACTAGAATAGGTCCAGTTATCTCTTTGAAATTGTAATTATATTGCAGAATCTACAAAATTGCACATATGCTATTATACCCAAATTTTCATGTAAAATTTTAGAGATTTCATTAGAAGTCTTAACAGTTTAAGCATCATTACCTTCAAATTTAGGAACTGATGTTTTTAAAGGTATCTGTAACATTTGTTATAGGGATTACAGAGCAAATTCTCATGATGTTAAAATTCCTGAAGACACAGTAAACAGAATAGTAGGAATTCATGGAATATCTTAGAACACACAGGCAGAATGGAAAGTGATAAATGTTTTCTCATGTGAGAAAAATACATAACATTTTGGTGGTGTTAGCAAAACATTTATGTCATATAAATACTCCTTCAAAAGAATGGCCTAGTATACTAGTGTGAAAAGTACTTTTGCTAATAGAATGTTGACAGACAATAGGAAAGGATGTTTGAGGGGGAAATATCTATGGCTAAAGATTAAGTTCTTGTAAACAGTGTTAATAAGCAATCAGTAAGAATGAAAGTGTCAGGAAAGGTCTAAAAAAAGACAACTCGAATAATTAAAGGAAGACCACCTGGTTTAACATATAGAAAAAAATTAATAATGGCTCTTTTGGGAAGCAGTCTTAACCTCTAGACTATAAATCAAGGATAGTATCCTTTCCTATGTTGTGTCTTTGAAGCATGACCTTTTTAACTCAAAGGTGATGAACAGGTCTGCTACAAAATGTAAGACCTAGAAACTGTCAAGAGCATGCTAAATTTGTTTTTATTTTAAAACAAAACATTTATTTATTTATTTATTTTTAAATATTTTATTTTTGATAGAAATGCAGAGAGAGAGAGGGAGAAAAACACCAGAGCACTGCTCAGCTCTGGCTTATGGTGGTGCAGGGGATTGAACCTGGGATTTAGGAACCTCAGGCATGAGAGTCTGTTTGCATAACCCTGCCCAGAAAAGATTTATTTATCAGTGTGTGATAGAGGGGTAGGGAGAAAGAAAAAAAGAAAAAGAGTATTTCTCTGCCACTTGCATACCAGATACTAAACTTGGGACCTCATGCTTGAAAGTCCAGTATTTTATCCACTGCACCATCTCTTAGGGTGCATATTTATTTACTTACGGGTGTGTGGGGGGAGAAACCATAGCATGACTCTGTTGTTCAGAGTCGAACACCTTTTCCACTGTACCATCTCTTTGGCTCCAAAAGTTTTAATTAAAAGAAAATAGGTTTTGTGTTTGCCCAGGAAGAGTTCTACATTTTTTCCTCAAATATCTTCAAAATATTTGGCTGAATTTTGTTCATTGGCTTGTTTATTTATATCTACTTTCTTTTTAAAAAAATATTTATTTATTTATTTTCCCTTTTGTTGCCCTTGTTTTTTATTGTTGTAGTTATTATTGTTGTTATTGATGTCGTCATTGTTAGGACAGAGAGAAATGGAGAGAGAAGGGAAAGACAGAGAGGGGAAGAGAAAGATACACACCTGCAGACCTGCTTCACTGCCTGTGAAGCGACTCCCCTGCAGGTGGGGAGCCTGGGCTCGAACCGGGATTGTCCTTGTGCTTCGTGCCATGTGCTACCACCCGACTCCCTATATGTACTTTCTTAATCATTGACTAAAGAGTTATTTTTTTATAGTTATTAGTATTTATTCTAAAAATACAACACAAAGGAAAATAAATAAATATATAAAAAAATGTGATGTGCCAGAATCCTCTCTCTAATGTTGGGCACCTGAAGTCTGTAAATCGGGTTGGAAGGATTTGTGGTTTTACAAAAAAGAGAAAGCTGTTCACATTCACTGAACAGTGTTTCATGTTCTGGTGCCATGCCAGGAAGTGTATTTTATGACTTATTTTCTTCTCAGCATAATCCTGTTCAGTGGGGATTATCACCATCATCATCATCATTTTAGAGTTGGGAAAAATAAGTTTCATAAAGATTAGCTGAGCTAGCTAAGGTCATGTGGCTGATGAGTAGCAGACCTAAGTTAGATTCAATCCCAGATATGCTGGTCCACATCCACATACTTCTCCAACAGGATTTCACAACTACTTCTAAAGAGAGAAAAGCTTGGGGGTAGGGGTGGGGAGTGGTATAGGAAACAGAATTACTGACTATACTTGCAGTTTCTAGCTTTCAATAATATCTTTAAAAACTCATTTCAGTAAGGAAATTTATCTCAGCAAATCTCAACTACTGTTTGATATATATATCTGATGTCCTTACAAGAGATATAGAAAATGAGCCATCTCTGTCTTTTTGTTCTTTTAAAATAAAGCATTAGCCTGTGTTTTCCTTTATTATTTAGACTGTTGTTTTAAAAGGAATTGACTCATGTCTTAATCTTAAGCAGTTGTCTTCAATGAAAGTATATGGCTGTATATATTAATCTGATACAGGAAAATGCCCATGTACATTAAAAAATTACTTGCTTTGTTTTTAGATATCTTCAAGTACATCTCACCCTGATGTTCCTTCAAAACAGTGTCAAGCATCAGCCTTGTTTCAGTTTGCAGAGGTATGACCCTTTTTTCAATGCTTCTTGGACTTAGAAAACTGAGCAGAGGAAATATAGCTATGCAGTTTTAATCACATATATCAAATGTCCAGCATACATCTTGCCTTTACTAATATAATGTACATAAGAAAATACTTAATTCTTGCTTACTGCCTTTGCTATAGTCATAGATCTGCAGAACAGACTTTTATACCATCTTATAAGCACATTAAAGAGTTCATTCATAATAGACACCAGTAATTCAGTTATTTCATTCTGCCTTATTTTAAGTTTAATTTTAAAACTGAGAATAACTGCTGTCGACATGAACGCCATAGAATTCCAATTTTTTTTTTTTCCAATAGTGAAATTAGATGGCGTAATTCACAAATAACTGCCACAGTGGATGCAGCTATGAGTAGGACCTGTGTAGTCATCAGTGCTTAGCTTTCAATGTGATATAGCTTTAGCCAGTGTTATTAGTATTTAATCCTAGATTTAGGTCAGCTCTTGTATCTTAGCTCTTAGATTTCTGTGGTTTGTCAGCCAGAGACAGAGCACACACTGGGGAGAGTGTTTTCTTGGTGTGTATAATGATCAGTGAAATAGAATATGCTTGATTTTGCCACAGAAGTCTTAACCTCTAATTAGCTCTACATAGCAAATAGTAAAATGTATCGCAGTTACAAAAGTAAGATGGTATATGCTTTAGGCCTTTCATTTCCCTTTTTCTTTTTTATTAATTCCAACCAAAAATGTGTATTATAAACTAAGCAGTTTTATAGGGCTGAGAGAAAATGATAAGCGAGACTGTTCTGTTTAATATTGATGTATTGAATCACTTTGAATCCTCTTGAATAAAGAGTTTTGCATAAATGAAATGTAAAATGATATTGTTTTGGCAGAAGAAAATGAAGCATCTTTTAAAATGAGAAAAGAATTGCTTTCAGCTCTTACATTAAAAAAATGCTGCTTCCTGTTGGGACATTGTCTCAACCTTTGTGACTTTATAAAGTCATTTGGCTTGTTTAGCTGCTAAAGTTCTCTGCCACACTGTTTGTTGCAACTTTTGAGAGCTATTCTATAAAACTGATAACAAAAATATCATATAGTCCCACTTCATGAAGAACAATTTGCTTGATGAATCTGAATAAATTAAGATTTTATTATGATTTTCCATTATGGTAAACAAGCTGTTTTTTCACCATCTGCGGGAAATAGTGTTGCTTAGTACTTTTCCTGTTTTCCTCCAGTTGTTGACATCCATTTCTGTGATACTAATGATTTTTTCAAGAGTTGAAAAAACATTGGCATGGTGACCAAATATATTTTGATTTTGATAACTGAGCCAATCTTACTCAACTTTTTAGAATTATTTATTTCTAAATAGAATTTATTTGTCATATGTTCTGCTTGGTTAATTCCCAAGCTCTGGAGCATGAATATTAGAAAGGCTATCACTGATCGTTAACATGCCTGATACTTACATATGCGTTAACTACTTAGAGTATTCAATTAAATCTAAAATGTTAGAGGAGATAACTGAGTTGGTGTTTCTGTTATCACCACTTAGCTAGTGATTGTTATATAAGTAATGCCATTGTTATAACTATTAAGAATGCCTAAACCCCTGGATGGCTCTGAGAAACAAATTGATGGCTTTCACATTAGCTATCTTGATTTTTTTTTTTTATTTTTTGCAAAAAAGAACCTATGCCTCTCATAAACATACTAGATAGTTTTTTCTTGTTGCTCAGTACACTCAGTTTTAGTTCAAAGCATGAAGTTTCTATTTTTCTCAAAGAAGAACTTCTTTATATATAGAAGGGAGATATCATCTCTTTACTAGATGGCAATTGATTCCTGAGAATTTGGGGGAGTTTTGACTGTGGCATATGCTAAAGACTTGAAGCTTTTAAAAGTAGAAAAGGTATTAAGGGTGAGTGATTGCTAGACGTGAGATCAGAAGAGGGAAACCTTGATGATAAAACAATAAAATGTTTTTTTGTAGGATCAAATGTGATTCCCCTTCCGTACTCAGTATATTATTTTTTGAATAGCTTAATAATGTGAACAGTTTTAATTTCTAAGCCCAATAATTTACTATGTTTTTTATTATTTAATTGTAAATGTTACACATAATTATATGAGAGAAACCCATGGACTCTAAGGGTAGAAAATCTGCAGTTAACTTTTTTCAATGTACCCATGTTTCCAACTCTCCCGTCTCATAATTTGATCCTATGCAGACCAGTAGCGATGGGTGGTTTATTGAAAAGAAGAATTAATTACTAAAATCTGTTATGAACATATATATTGCAGTAGAAATACAATAGTCTAGAATTATTCATTGATCATTTTCCTAAAGCTCTTACAACTTTACAGCCTATCACCTTTGAGAAAAAACATGAAAAAATTTTAAAATATTGTTCCAATTAATCTATAGCAGAGATCTTAAAATGTATCAAAGTCTCCTCAAAGACTTGTTCAAACCAGAAATCCCAGAGTTTCTGATTTATTAAGTGTATAGTGGGGTCTGAGAATGTTCATTCCCTACTAGAAGATTATAGTTTATAACTATCACTCTATAGTATTTAAGTTTGTAGCATAATTTGTTAAATCATCTTTTTAAAAGGCATTTCCTAGCCTCTGGTACCTTTTACATTGGGAAACACTGACATAAGAAAAGACAGAGATGTGGGTGGGGTGTGGGGAGTCTGGCGGTACTTCAGTGGGTTAAGCTCAGAGAGTGCAAAGCACAAGGACCTGCTTAAAGGATCCCATTTCGAGCCCCCAGTTCCCCATCTGCAGGGGAGTTGCTTCACAAGCAGTGAAGCAGGTTTGCAGGTTTCTATCTTTCTTTCCCCTCTCTCAAATTCTCTCTGTCCTATCCAGCAATAATAGCAGCAACAATAACAGCAACAACAACAACAACAACAATGGAAAAAAGATGGCCTCCGCAAGTAGTGGATTCATGAGCCCCAGTGATAACCCTGGAGGAAAAAAAATTTTTTTAAATAATAATAAATTTAAAAAGAAGGAACAGAGGTATTCTCAGTCTATTATGTATATGGGGGAAATATTCTTTTGTAATTTAAGAACCTACTCAGATGTTCAGCTTTTCACATTATAAGAACAAGCTTTCAGAATTCTTGGAGATCAACCCTAGTTATTTCACTTACAAACATAATTTTAGGAAGAGACTAGCTAGGCCCTCTCTTGGAAATGAGCCATTTATCTTCTAATGTGTACTTTTTGTAGAAAGTTTTAGAAACTTTAGGAATTTCAAGTTGAAAAGAAAATTTTTTTTTCATTTACATTCAGTTTGCCTCACAAACTTGAGATTGTTTTTCCTTTTTACTAATTCTGACAGTTTCGAAATCTGTCGATCTTATAAGGAGTCATGTATAAAGCACATTTTCTTTGTAGGCATTCTCATGAGCCTACCTATAAAGCTAGAAAAGTGTATCTGCCTTTAAAAATGTAGAAAGTAATATAGATGAAAAGTCTTTTTCTCCCATTTCAGTATTAGTATCCCATATTGATACTCATAACTCATCTGGATATGACTTGGCTCATCTGATGAGCCATCACTATTTCTAGGCTCTGGTCTGTTAAGTTGGTCAGGATGAATTTTATCTACATCTTTGATTTTTGTCTAGGTGTAGAGTAACACATCTGTTACTTCTTATCTTCTTTATTAAAGACTAATGACCAGAATTGAAAGTTTCTCCCGTTATTTAACAGGCCTGAAAGCTATGACTAGTCTGCCTATCTTCTTTGCTGTGTATCTGACTCATATTTAGACCATATTTTTATTTTTATTTGTTTGATTTGATTTGATAGGACAGAGAAATTAAGAGAAGTGGAAATAGGTAGAGACATCTGCAACACTGCTTCACTACTTATGAAACTTCTCCTCTGCAGGTGGGGACTTGGTGCTTGAACTTGGCTCTTTGCGTATGATAACATGTGCACTCAACCAACTGTACCACTGCCTAACCCCTAGACTGTATACATATATTGAATTGAACAATTACACTCTTGAAGAGAGTGAGCTAATTAGGAGCACTTAGGTAAATAGACATTAAAACTTTCCCTAGAAGGTATTCATTCGTAGCCAGTATAAATGCAGCCACAAGTTCAGTTGATTCATGATATTATCACAACTCTATATAAAACAATAGGTATAAATTTAAAGCATTC
The DNA here is from genome assembly GCF_950295315.1 of Erinaceus europaeus. Taxonomy (NCBI): domain Eukaryota; kingdom Metazoa; phylum Chordata; class Mammalia; order Eulipotyphla; family Erinaceidae; genus Erinaceus; species Erinaceus europaeus. The sequence goes on along the minus strand of NC_080170.1, from coordinate 95,153,452 downwards.
ATTTTCATGATGGAATGCTCAATATATTACTGGATATTACATGCCATGCCAAATATTCATATTGAAGCTAATGAGTATGAGTTCTATTGAAAACATTAATATTTACTTTAAAGTAAAGAAGACCAACATATCCTATTTTTTATTTGTTTTTTTTGATTAATTTATTCACTGAATAATTATTGGTAATTTTCTCCAAGGTCACACAATGTTTAGGTTATACTGCATGGTGGGAAAAGACTACCACCATTACCTAATTTTCTTTTGATTTTTACTGTTTGCTTCCTTGGTATGATCTTCTCCTACCTTAGGCAGCCATGAGATTAGCAGCTTAATATACAGGTCAGTAATTTTTCTCAGTGTCTTGCTATACCTCGCATATACCCATCCTCCGTGCAGTCTGGTTAAACAGCACACCCCTATTTGGAATGGTAATAAAGTGCACTGCCCTCCACCAGTTAATCAGTCATTGACAAACATATAATGTTTGTACTTACTTGAAAACATGTATATGTTCATTAAGTGGGGGAAAGGGGCTGAAGTGGTATAATGAATCAGCATTGTATAAGCAGTACTTACTAAATCCATCAGGATAAATCCAAAATGTATAAAAAAAAAAATGAGTGGGCCCTAAGACAAAAAACTAAGGAAAACATTGAAAAATATGATAGAAATAAAGGCCAGCAATGGGAAACTTTGAGTGGCCTTAAAGGCAGGAGGGAAATGAATCTGTAATAATAGAAGCCCAGAGAAGAGTTTCCCCAAAGAAAAGTTAGCCATGATAAATGCTGCAAAGAAATCAAGATATGTTTTGAGTTGTAGACATTAATATATGTATAATTTTTCGCACTATCTTTTCCAAATTGAAGCAAAAGGACATTTTTAGAAAGTATATCTCACCAATAAGTCATTTCTCAAAAATTTTATTAGGTGATATTTTAGGGGCTCCTAAAATATTAGAATGACTGTCGACCACCTACACTTCTTTGGAAATAAGGCTTGAGCATTTAAAACTTAAGCATTTAAAATATTAAGTCACAGGGAGTTGGGCGGTAGCATGGTGGGTTAAGTGCAGGTGGCGCAAAGTACGAGAACTGCCGTATGGATCCTGGTTCAAGCCCCAGCTCCCCACCTGCAGGGGAGTCCCTTCACAAGAGGTGAAGCAGGTCTGCAGGTGTCTATCTTTCTCTACCCCTCTCTGTCTTCCCCTCCTTTCTCCATTTCTCTCTGTGCTATCCAACAACGACAACATCAGTAACTACAGCAATAAAACAAGGGCAACAAAAGGGAATAAATAATTTAATTAATTAAAAAAATACTAAGCCATACTACAATTAGGTACAAATCCTCCCACAAGTAGTAAAGAAAATTATTTTTACTGAGGAACTGGATGGTAGCACGCCTGGTTGAGTGCACATGGACCCAGGTTCAAGCCTCCGAGCCCCACCTGCAAGGGGAAAGGTTCATAAACGGTGGAGCAGTGTTGCAAGTGTCTGTCTCTCTCTCTCTCTCTCTCTCTCCTTTTTCCCTCTCCTTCTTTTCCCCTTCCTCTCAATTTCTTGATGAAAGTTATTCTTACTAAATTTAGGTGATCCTGAAAGACAAAGTGCTATTCTTAAACCTTAACTCATTGTCTCATATGGCAAATAATGCATTCATGTAGTCACTAGTTTTTCAGTGAGCCCTTTGGTATGCTCTGCACTGCATCAGACACATGATCTTTGGTGGTAAGCAAACACACACAGTGTCAGGGAGCCTAAATCTACGCAACAAAAACAACACCAGGGGTCAGGTGGTGGCTCACCAGGTTAAGCACACATAGTATGAAGTACAAGGACCCAGGCAAGGATCCGGGTTCAAGCCCCTGGCTCCTCACCTACAGGAGGCTGCTTCACAAGTGGTGAAGAAGGTCTGCAGGTCTCTCTGTCTCCCTCTCTATCTTCCCCTCCTCTCTCAATTTCTCTCTGTCCTATCAAAAATAAAAACAAACAAAAAACAGCAGAGGAAGTCAGTGGAAGAACTAGAAGCGTATCTAGTTGAACTGTGTAGTACAGCACCACTGAGTTTAAAGTCCTGCAGTAATTCTTCAGGTTACTGTATGATTATTTCAAATTTAATATACTATAGATTATTAAACTAATTGTTCCTCGACATTGCAAATTTAAATTCTAACCCAGTTTTAGTATGTGGCTGACTTTCCAAATTGTATTTACAGAGTTTGTTTACCAATGTTAGTACTGATAAATCCTTATAATTCTTCATAGTATGGGCTCAGCATGGTGCCAAATTCCTCAATAATATAAAATCTAATCTTCACAACAGTAATAACGGGGAAGATATTTTTGTTTCTCTTTATAAGATGAGGTAAATGAGGCTTATAATATTATTTGCTTAAACTCACACCTAAAAAAGTAATGAAAACATGTCTGTCTGACACAAAACCCATGTCCTTCCTATTAAACAGCCATAGTTCAAGAGACTGACATTTATTTTCAGTACTTCATTCCCTCAAGTCACCAAGAGTTAGTGATTATATTAATGTGATTGTTTTTTAGTCTAGTGATAAGGTGAGTAATTGAATTCAACTTGTCTAGAAATCATAGAAGTGGCATTTGGCAGAGGAAATTCAACTAGAAGAACCTATTCTAAGCTTCATAAAGATTAAGCTAAAAAATTGATCTTCTAAAGAAAAAGTTATTGAAGTGAATAGGGGAAAAAAAAAAAACCTCTATTAAAAAATGTTAGTTCCTAGGAAAAAAAGGTCTGTGTTTTAAACTAGACCCTTCTTAATGATCCAGATATATTATTAAATCTTTGCTTCTGTGAAGATTTCTAATTCAACTGGCATTTGGGGGAAATTCTTCTTTTCTTTTCATTAGTAATTTAATATTGATTTACAAAATTATATGTCAACAGGGATATAATTCCATACCGTTCCCACCTCCAGAGTTCTGAAGCCCCAATCCCTCCATTGCAAGCTTAGCAGTTCTCATGAGGTTGCAGACATGGGTTCATTATCATTTCTGCAACTGTCTGTCTACATTTGTACATAATTTTTTCTTCTAGGTCTAGTCCTCTTTTCCCTTCCAAGCCACATATAATCCTATTAATACATCCAAATGTCCCTCCCTTTCCCCTCCTCTCTCTCCACATCCTGATGGAGCTGGAGTTGAAAGTTTTGGGAATATTTCTTCCAAGTGTAAGTGCCTGGTTTCTCCTGAAACTGAAGGCTTTCTAGAATTCCCTATGGTACTTCAAGTCACCTGTAAAAGTACAGCCAGCAGTGCAGGATTACCCCACAAACTGAACATAAATGTGTATTTTAAACCAAGGAACAATTCAGAAATCATGAAAATATTATAAAATAGTTTAGGGCCATAAATAATTGCTCTAATGATAACAAAACTTCTCTAGGAAAAGAATACTTAACAAAGATCTTTAAGAACATAGGTCCTTATCTACTCTACTGAATTTGGCTAGACATTGAAAATGAACTTTTCATATAAAAATGTAAAAATATGAAATTGTTCCTGTCAACGTAGACTTCTATTTAATTCCATTTGCATAAGAGTATGCAGTCAATGGAACATTGTCCATATGTCAGTAACACTCCCACATAGGTTTTGTGTTGTGTTATTTATTTTGTGATCTTGACTAGCAGTGCTTTTATGTACTTTAGAGCATACTCTCAAAGCCAAGGAAGTGTCTCTTATCTTTGTATTCTCTAGTTTCTAATATTGCCCAATACACATTTGTAATACACAATTAATTATTTAATTATGGGCTGGTATAATAGCTTACTTGGGTAGTGTGCTTCTTTGCCATATCCATGACCCTGGTTCAAGCTTGGGCTTAGGCCCCTACAACATTGAAGGAAGCTTCAGTTCTATAATCTCCCTAGTGTGTCTGTCTCTCTGTCTCTTCTGTCTTCCCCTTCTCTGTTTCTATCTAGAAAAGAAAAAAAAATGACTGACTTTATGCTTTTTTTTTTCTTCACAGAAATTTCATATATATCCCCTAAAAATATTCACTAATTGCTCTGGTCAATACAAAATGCCTTTGAATCTTTTTAATGTGGGTTGTTGGTAAGTTAGTACTTATAGAACTTGAAATTCATATGTTTTCAAGGTTATAGAATTAAATTTAAAGCCTGGCATATACCAGATAGTACTCTTTTAATTAAATAGCAACCCAGGTCACACTTGGTTATCACTATTCTTATACTTATGTACTAAACTTACCTTCAGGATTTTAATTCCAAATATTATACACTTAAAGAAAAAGTATTTGGTACTTAGAACAACAGTTCCTGAAGGTGGATGAATGGAAAGCAAAGATTCTAACATCACAATTAATATTATTTATGTCAACTGTTTTCTTTATAGATTTCTTCAAACACTTCACAGCTGGATGGTGCTGAACCTGTGAAACGCTGTGGAAAGTCTGCACTCTTTCAACTGGCAGAGGCAAGTGTCTAAGAGTATTCTGAAGGAAGGTCTGCAGAGGTGGAAATTAAAAAGTTTATCACAATGGTATTCTTAAGCCGCCCCAACTCACCTGCGAATGAATACAAAGCATGTACTGTCTAACTTTGAACAAAGAAAGGGTTAACCTTTAATTTGGGAAAAGGGAGCTTTCCTGATAAACGTCATTAAACATTGAAAAAGGTTACCCAGAGAAATTGTAAAATCTTTTTCAAAGATGGCAATTTAAAACAAGGCCAGTTTTCATCTCTCTTCAGTTGTTTAAACAAGTTCAACCTGAATCCAGTGTGCTTTTAGGTCTTTTTCCTCTTCTCTGATCCTTTTATTTATTTTTTTATTTGATGATTAATGTTTTACAGTCTACATTAAATAATATAGTTTGTACATGCATAACATTTCTCATTTTTCCACACAATACAACCCCCACTAGGTCCTCTGCCATCCTGTTCCAGGACCTGAACTCCCACCCCCCCCCAACCCACCCACCCCAGAGTCTTTTACTTGGGTGCAATACAACAGCTCCAGTCCAAGTTCTGCTTAGTGTTTTCTCTTCTGATCTTGTTTTTCAACTTCTGCCTGTGAGTGAGATCATCCCATATTCAAACTTCTGTTTCTGACTTATTTCACTTAACATGATTTCTTCAAACTCTATCCAAGATGGGCTGAAAATGGTGAAATCACTATTTTTACTCTGAAAATGTCCAATAGTTCTAGTTTATCTATCTCTTCATTTAGCTTCTTCATTTCTTTGTTGATTTTCTGCCAGGATGATATGTCAAGTTGAGAGAGTGGGGTGTTGAAGTCCCCTACTATGACTGTGTTGCTGTGAATATATTGCTGTAGCTCTTTCAGTAGATGTTTGATGCATTTAGATGGCCTCTCCTTGGGTGCATCTTATCTGATTGGTTTACAGTATCCATGAATTCCTAGATAGCACTGCTTTTAAGCCAGGTGGTTGATATTTTTATTTGTGTGTATATATGTTTAGTGTAGAATCAAATAACATGTTCTGGAATCTGGTTTGATATTTATCAGTTGTGCATTTTATGTGACATGGGTATACAATTGTATAGCTCCTTTGGCAAAGTAGAATACATGCATTATAAAGCCTTTGGGGGGAATAAGAGTCTTCACTTGGTGGGGGACATATTGAGGAGGAGAATGCCAGAAGCAGTATTTGCTAGGGTGGGCAGGAGCAATGATTTTGTCTGCCAAACTGACCACTCTTCCTTCAGGAAACATGTAGAAGAAATGTCTTTAACACAGTGTAAATTATAAAAATATCATTTACCCTAGTAAAAATGTCTGTTACACCGTAGTTCTTTTGGTCAGATAAATTAGGAACTATGAAATAGGTGACCAGTGTCTCTGTAATAAACTTTTACTTTTCTCTGGTTTTTTTTGTGGGGTTTTTTTTTTCTGGCTTCCTTCACATTGATGTGTTACTTCTGAATTTTTATGAGTAATATTGCCTTTGTAAAATATTTTGTAAGCTATTAACCCTAGTGGGACAACCAATCTTTTTTTTAAATTTGAGTGGTTGCTTATAATATAAAAATTTACTAGTTGGGGTTCAGTTGGTGGTACACCCTGTCCAGCGCATATGGACCATGCTCAAGGACCTGGGTTCAAGCTCCCACTCCCCACCTACAGGGAGGAAGCTTCTTGAACAGTGAAGCAGGTGTCTCTCTATCTTACCTATGCTCTTTCTCTTTCTATCTCTCTTTGTTTTAATGTTTCCATTTTTTTAATTATTTATTATCTTTATTTATTGGATAGAGACAGCCAAAAATTGAGAGGGAAGGGAGTAATAGAGAGGAAGACAGACACCTGCAGCACTGCTTCACCACACGCAAAGCTTACCCCTTGCAGGTGGGGACTTGGGGCTCGAACCCCTGTCCTTGTGCACTATACTATGTGCGCTTAACCAGGTGTGCCATCATCTGGCCCTCTCCTCTACATTCTTAATTCCTCTCTGGCCTATAAAATAAATTTGAAAGAGGGAAAGAAAATGTCTGCCAGGCGTGGTAGATTGTAGTGCTAGCACCAAGCCCCAGCAATAAACATAGTGGCAATTTAAAAAGTTTTGGATATTCTTTTTTTTTTTTTTTTTGCCTCCAGAGTTATTGTTGGGGCTCAGTGCCTGCACCATGAATCCACTGCTCCTGGAGGCCATTTCCCCCCTTTTGTTGCCCTTGTTGTTGTAGCCTTGTAGTTATTATTGTCATTATTGATGTCGTTGTTGTTGGATAGGACAGAGAGAAATGGAGAGAGATGGGGAAGACAGAGAGGAAGAGAGAAAGATAGACACCTGCAGACCTGCTTCACCGACTGTGAAGCGACTCCCCTGCAGGTGGGGAGCCGGGGCCTCCAACCGGGATCCTTACTCAGTCCTTGAGCTTTGTGCCACGTGTGCTTAACCCACTGTGATACCGCCCGACCTCCAGTTTTGGATATTCTTAAAGAGTGTTAAAATCTGGTGATAAGTGTGCCTTTTCTTTCTCTTCAAAACAAGAATACATTACCTTTTGTGTTTCCTGGTTGATAACTATGTGTATACATATGCATACTCTTTATTTTTACAATAGAAAACATGATTTAAATTATTATTATTACTAATATTTTTTTATTTATGTATTTTCCCTTTTGTTGCCCTTGTTGTTTAACATTGTTGTGGCTATTGATGTCATTGTTGTTGGATAGGACAGAGAGAAATGGAGAGAGGAGGGGAAGACAGAGGGGGAAAAGAAAGACAGACTCCTGCAGACCTGCTTCACCGCCTGTGAAGCGACTCCCCTACAGGTGGGGATCCGGGACTCAAACCGGGATCCTTATGGTGGTCCTTGCACTTTGCGCCACTTGTGCTTAACCCACTGCGCCACCAACCGACTCCCTATTATTATTATTATTATTGCCTCCAAGATTGTCACAGGAACTCTGTCTTCACAAGGTCATCCATTCCTGGTGGTTACTTTACTGATGGAAGATGAAAAACAGATAAAGTGTAGTTAGCAGACAGAGAGGAGAGATATAATAGCACTGCTCCACTCCTCATGGAGCGTTCCCCTTAACCCCAGAAGGTAGGGACCAGGACTTCATCCTGGGTCCTAATGCATGATAGCCTGTGTACTCTACTGGGAGAGCCGCCTCCCTGTGCCCTGGTTTAAAAGCTTTTAATTCTGGGGGTCTGGGCAGTAGCTTGCCCAGTTAAGTGCACATAGTGTGAAATACAAGGAGCCCCTGGCTCCCCACCTGCAGGACAGGTCACTTCGCAAGTGATGAAACATGTCTGCAGGTGTCTATCTTTCTCTCCCACCCTCTGTCTTCCCTCCTCTCTCAATTTCTCTTTGCCTATCCACCGGCAACAAAGGAGCAAACATGGCCTCCAGGAACAGTGGATTTGTAGCATAGGCACAGCCCCATCAATAACCCCAGAGGCAAAAACAAAGCGAAAAAAAAAACCTATTCTAAGTTTAAGAAAAAAGTTCAGTATTAATGTGTTTTTATTAGACAGTTTTGTGTCAGAAATATATGGGCCTGTTCGCTATTTGACTATGAGGAGTGCTGAAGTGATGAATTTGTCTTTACATCTCCCTTTTGCATAACAGTCATTTGAGAAAAAAAAAAGATTTCCCTATTAAATCAGAGCTCATTATAAAGAATACTCTTCTAATTTGTAGGGATGCATCCCAAATATGAAACAGATGTCATGATTTAACAGATGTTTGAATGCTGATATCATAATTTAAAGGGGTAAACTGACTGCAGTGATCCTATTCCAATTATAGCAAATCAGCTTATACCCAGCCTTATTTTCTTTTAACGTTCAAGTAAAAACACATGCCTCTGAAACAGGATCACCAAAAGTGCATTTACTAAGAAAATCTTCTAATGTTATTATTTGCACTATGTGAAGAGGATGCTACAGTGCTAATAGTCTGTGTTTTAGAATAACATCCTAAAGCCATCCCAGTTTCTAATTAAACATAATTGTGTGCACAATAGATTAATCAGCATCTCCAAATACTCACCCATAGACCACTTCCTCATTTTTTTATGCCATGTGTATGTAATGCTTTTCTTTCTTTGGCAAAATATAACAATTATTTTGGGTTCTCCTTTAAGTAAATAAATGCGACAGGGTACTGAAGACAATTTTTTCCTATTTCCTAGAAATAGCGGTTATGTCTGAAATCTGAAGGAACATCTTTAAATCCACATATTCCAAAGACAAAGAAGCCACCTCCACTGGTCCATCTACCACTCCCCAAATCCAGTTTCTCCTCTTACCTCCACCCTAGCTCCTCCATCAGAGCTGTTGTGGGGAGGTGGGGGGTCTGGACTAGGTGGTGCTGTCTTAGGCTATCCAGTCTTCTGGAATAGTGAAAGTAGATCCCTGTGAAAGCAGATCTATCAAAAGATTGTGGCTAGTCCATAGAAGAAGTGTCTTATTTATTTATTTATTTTGGAAAAAAGAAAAAAAAATAAGGAAAAGTTTTATTCATAATCTTATTGTTGTGCCCTTTACCTCTTTGGCCAGGCAAAAAAGAGAACTGGAAATTAGCATTAAGAGTGATATTTGAAGGCTGGCAAAATAGCTCTCCTGGACAGTGCATGGCTTTGTCATGTGCACAATCTACAATCAAACCAAGTCCCCACTATACTGTAGAAAGCATTGTTGCTGTCGTCTCTGTCTCTTTTTCTCTGCCTCTCTTCCTCTCCCTTTCTCTTTTTCTGCGTCTTCATCTGAAAAAGTCATCCTGGAGCAGTAAAGTCTTGGAAACAACTGAGAGAGAGCGAGAGAGAGCAAGAGCAAGAGGGGGTGGGGAGAGACCTGCTATACTGCTATATTCTCTAGTTTAACATTGTAAAGATTTGTGAATTTCTGACTAGTGAGATAGCATAATGATATCATGGTTACACAGAAAGACTGATGCCTATGGCACTAGTGGTTCCAATTTTGAAGCCAGTACCAAAAGAAGCCAGAGTTAGCATAGTTCGGGTAAAAAAATAAAAAACTTTAAAAAAAAAAAAAGACTTTTCTGAGGCTCAAGCAAAAATAGTTCAGCTTGATCAGTCAGGAATCTATGGGGAGAGTTGGGCAGTGACAATCTTGGAAGAGTCTCATGCTAAAAGTCTTGAATTGAGACACTTTAGCCCAGAATTTTCTGGGAAACCTTCTGAAAGCAGGATTGATGTTGAACTAGTTTTTACTTGTACTAAAATACCAAAATACACACACACACACACACACACACACACACACACACACACACACACACACACACACACACACCCCTACCTTTAACCCAACCGCCTGGCTCTCTTTTTCTGGGAAACCTCCTGAAAGCAGGACTGATGTTGAACTAGTTTGTACTTGTACTAAAATACCAAAATACACACAAACAACACACACACACACACACACACACACACACACACACCTACCTTCAACCCAACCCCCTGGCTCTCTTTGCACCAATTCTGCCAGCATCTGTGGACTCCCCAGATGATTCCTGCTACTAGAAGACCAAGCAGCAGGCCTGTAAGCCCCCCCCCTTCCAGTCCAGAGACAACATCTCTTCTGATTAGTTTACACTCTCCTACCTGTTAAATAATTTAATATCATACCTGCCCCTTCCATCCCCTAACACAGCCATTCAGTCTCCTGTAAAGTTTGTAAGAACAAATCAAGTTTATAAAAGGCTTAACTTTGGACAGTTAGTTTTATCTTCACCATTCCTTCTGTCCTCTAAAGCAGAGACTTTAGCTTTTATGAAATTAAGGCCCTGAGATAGCCCCCAAATTAACCACTTTCTCTTCTCCAAGTCCTCTAGACTGACCTGCAAGGAAGAATGAACAGACCTCCCAAAGATGGTGGTTCCTTCCAAGAAATAGTTTCTCCTTGTTGAGGAACAAAGGAATTTATTTATTTTATTTACTTATTTAATTTATTTATTTTATTTACTTATTTAATTAGTAGTGGTTTACATGATTGTAGATTACAAAGTGCAATCCCACACCACACCCACCACCTTCTCCTGCTCTCCCAGTGATGACAACTATAGTTCTCAGAAAATCTCAGCGACCATTTGGGTACTTCTGTTTTGTTTTTATGTTGTTGGTGGTTGTTTTTTGTTTGTTCGTTTGTTTGTTTTGGGAGTTTATGTTTCAGTGCTGTAAATTCTGCCTGTGAGTGAAATTATCTGATAATTGTCTTTCATCTTTCACCTACCCCTCCACCCATCCATCCACTTTGTCTCAAAGGGCACTATTCCATCTTTTGAAAGTGCAGTGTAATATTCCACAGGGTTTATATAACATAACTTCTTTATTCAGTCATCTTATGGAGGACATTTATGTTGCTTCCATATTTTGACTGTTGTGACTAATACATCTGTGAGCATAGGTGTGCATGTGTCCATTTGAATTTGTGTGTTCATGTCTTTTGGATAAATGGCTAAACGTGGTATTGCTGGGTTATATGCTATTTGCATTTTTATTTGTATAAGGATTTTCTGTACTGTTTTCTATTGGAGCTGCACCAGTTCAGGCATACATTTCACTTACTTCAGCAGGCAAAATACAAAAAAATAAAATAATAGGAAGTTGGCTGTAGTTATAAAAAGTACTTGGTGCAGCCTGTATACCAACTTGGCATTGTAAGGATTCTTCCCCCAATTTTCCTGGACTAAGAGACAAGAGTTGCGAGGGGTAGAGATGCTACATCAGGAGTTTGATTGGCATTTTAAACTGGGTGGCCTTCTAGTAACTGATTTTTTTTTTTTTAAATTATTAGTGATTTAATAATGATCGACAGGATAGTGGGATAAGAGTGTTCCAGATAATTGTAAAAACGCTATTTCAGCTAAGAAATGAGGTTTGGCATAGCTCTGCTGCTGAGGTCAGGGAATTGAGAACAGCATAATCCTTTGTTTGAACTTCCATGAGGTTTCCTATTCAGCTAGTCGGTTATTTAATTGGTACAAGTGAAATAACGTATTGCGTTCTTTAATTTTGAAATTAATTAGGTCAGGTCATATAAAGAACAACAAAAGATCCTCTAGAGAGAGTACTGCATGTAATGCTTGCTACAATTGGAGGACACTCTAAAGATATCAAAAACATTTTTGCCTTATGTGTTTTAGCAGAGAAAGCTGTATACTTGGAGTCCCTAAACAAAGATTTTCTCGTATAGTAAATGAGAAGAGGCCAGGTGATGATATATCCAATAGAGTTGGGTATATCACATGTTGCAGTGCCCACTGACCTGGCGTTTGGTTGCTACCTTCCAGAGGGAAGCTTCATAAATGGAGGAGCAGTGCTGCAGGTGTCCCTCTTTTTCTCTTTTTGTCTATCTTTCACCTCTATCAAAAAAAGAAAAAAAAAAAGCCAAGTGGTGGCACGCCTGGTTAAGTGCGCACATTACAGTGCACAAGGACCCAGGTTCAAGCCCCTAGTCCCCACCTGCAGGAGGAAAACTTCATGAGTGGTGAAGCAGATCTGCAGGTGTCTCTCTGTCTCTTTCCCACACTGTTTCCCCCACCCCTCACAATTTCTCTTTGTCTCTATTCAAAATAGATAAATAAAAATTTTTTAAAAAATTTAAAAAGGTGGCCACCAGCATCTGTAGAGTTATATAAGCACTGAACGCCAGTGGAAAATAATTATAAGAAGAAGCATATGGGACAATTTGTTGTGAATTTTTTTAGTAACTGAAGGTTTTTGTTTGTTTGGTTTTAGTTTTTGGTTTATTTGTTTTTTGGTAATCCATGGTTATGGGTAATGTTTAAATGGCAACATTTGATACAGCTGATCAGATGAAAAATATCAGAATTAACAGAAAATATTTTTTGCTGAGTACAAATCCTATCAATTTAATTTCAATGAGCTACTGAAGTTTTCTTTATATTAACATACATTTTTTAAAGTTGTGATTAATAATGGAATATGAGATTGTGAGATTTCACGCTATGATTCTACACTGTACGCACCACCATCTTTTTTTATTGCAAAGTAGTATTCCATGGAGGATAAATTCCATAAGTATTTTAGTCAGTCATCTGTCATTGGGTATTTAGACATCCTCTCTTTCACTGTTATAAATAATAATGTAGCAATAAGCATAGGAGTGCATATGTCCTTTTGAATTAGTGTTTGCATGTACTATGTCCAAGAGTGGAATAAATGCCGAAGAGTGGGAATATTAATATTATGATGAGGAGATTTTTTTTTTCTTTTTTTGCCTCTAGGGTTATCACCGGGGCTTGGTGTCAGCACTATGAATCCATTGCTTCTAGAGGCTGTTTTTCCTATTTTGATGCCCTTGTTGTTGCCCTTGCTCTGGTTGTTATTGTTGTTATAGCTGTTGGATAGGACAGAGAGAAAGGGAGAGAGGAGGAGAAGACAGAGAGGGGGAGAGAAATATAGACACCTACAGACCTGCTTCTAGCTTGTAAAGCGACCCCCCTGCAAGTGGGGAGCCGGGGGCTTGAACCGGGATCTTTAAGCCAGTCTTTGCGCTTTGCGCCATGTGCGCTTAACCTGCTGTGCTACCTACCGCCCAGCCCCCATGAGGAACCTTTTTCGCTTAACCTGCTGTGCTACCTACCGCCCAGCCCCCATGAGGAACCTTTTTCTAAGATCAGTGATACAGAATGCCATACTTCCAAGTCCGGTTTTAGTGTTTTGTAGTATTCCTAGGACTTGAAACATGAAATTGAAAATATTGTAATTTATTTTTATTCTAATCTTCCTGAGATTTTTTTTGTGTTTTTTTAAAATAGATTGTAGTAGCAGTTCACCTGTAAGTAACCTTTATTATCTAACTTAAGATCATTGTGAATGACATTTGTTATGTGCTAATTATTTTTCTATATACTTTATATGTAATCATTTATTCTCATAAACATCTTCAGAAGTGGGTACTATTATCATTCCTCTTCAACACATAAGAACCCAAAGGGCAGAGAAGTTTTATTACTGCTTAGAGTATCATCATCAAATAGTATTTGAGCCCAAATGGAAACTCTGATACTCTTGTCTCTTCATCCCAGACTCTTTTCAACAGTAGACTATTCTGTCACCTCATTTTAGATACAGGACTTAGTATGTTATAGAAAACTCTATGGGGAGTCGGGCGATAGCACAGTGGGTTAAACACACGTGGCACAAGGCGCGAGGACAGTTCGAGCCCCTGGCTCCCCACCTGCAGGGGAGTCACTTTATAGGCGGTGAAGCAGGTCTGCAGGTGTCTTTCTCTCTCCCTCTCTGTCTTCCCCTCCCCTCTCCCTTTCTCTCTGTCCTATCCAACAGTGGCGACAATAGTAACTACAACAATAAAAATCAAGGGCAACAAAAGGGAATAAATAAATATTTAAAAAAAGAAAAGAAACTCTATGGAAGACAGCTTACTCCTACACATGGGTGTAACTGCATAAGATAACAGATTGTTCAAGTCTCCTGTCCAAGATATGGATCTGATGTTTCATTTTTATAAAATGTCTATACTTTTGAGATTGTCAAGATACATCATCCACCCTGAAATAAGTATGTACCTATTTGTGACTATACTCTGGAAGTTGTTGTGAGCATGGTAAGTGATGGTGTGTGACTCTATCTTCTAGGGGCTTATTTTCTAGTTGCACAGAGATGAAATACTAAAAGTCAAGAGTTAAGTAGTCTAAGTGCTTTCACAGAGAACCATGCATTGAAATTCTTTTTCAGTAATGAATGTTACATAAAATGAATTTAAAAAATAGTAAAAAAAAAAAAAAAAAAAAAAAAACCCAAGAGAGGTAAAATTAGCATTAGCAGAAGTGTTCTAGAGACCGAGCACAAGGAGAACATGAAGATGATTCTTGAAGACATTATTCTTAGCTATTGTTTGTAGAGATGCTTGTTTTGTCTACCTTTGTAGACCTGTATTATATTTTACACTAAAATTAATGACTACTATTTTAAAATTTCTCTTTAAATAGATTTCTGACTGTTCATGGCATTTTGTTTTTTCAAAGATTGATTTATGAGAGAGAGAAGGAGAGTGAGCCAGAGAATCTCTCTAGCAAGTGTGTTCCCACGGTCAAGCTGATGACCTCATAGTTGAGGATCCAGTGATTTATCCACTATGGCACCTCAGAAGATCTGGAAACACTAAGACAGCCCTCTTGTGTAAAAACAATTGGTTAAAGGTGGTAAGAGTTTGTCTCCTTAGAAAGATGTTTGCTGTTCAAATGTCACCGTCTCCGTTCTCTACTGAACCCTGATTCTGAGTCCAGTAGTGATTGCTGCAACCACTTTTGCTTGTCCACCTCCCTCCCTTTTACCTATCTACCAGGCCTTATGGATGTGCTTTATGAATAATGAAATGGAGACAGGAGGGAGATAAAGCAAGGGGTAAATAAAGCCAGGTGAATGTGAGACTGTAGATGACAGGTAAATCAATTGGAGAGCAACAGAGAGCAGTGCTAAAGGATGGAGGGAATACAACTGCAAGTTATATATAGGAGGGAAAGGGGCATTTACTGTGAAGCAAAAAAGGAGAGAAATTTGTACTTTGAAATAATTAGGATTGATTGAAGAGTTTGACAAGAGTATGCAGGGATAAAAGCAACACTTGGAGACACTCACTTGGCAGCTGTGCAGAGTGTAGTGGAAAGCCTCTGTGGACATCCAGGTGTGAGAAGACAAGGGCCAGATTTGGGGAAATCTGGCAGTGGGAATGGGAATGCATCCCAGGGAGTTTACCCGAGATTCCTTCGGATTTGATGATTGAGTTGATGTGAGAGACAAGGCAAAGAGAAGTAGCAGATGATTCCAATTCTGAACCACAGTGTGTGGGAGAAAGATGGCTTTCAGAAGTTTGACTTTCACTTTGGAGCCCCACTCCAGGAAGCCTGTATGTGTACAAAGAAAAGAGAAGTCTTGCTAGTATAAAATAAGAGAAGAAAGATGCTTCTGGGATGGTTAAACGGAGAAAATCCAATTCAAAGAGTCAGAGAGGTGGAGTGTCAGCTAAGTGAGGAGTTGAGTTTGGGAGTCAGGACTGGGTTAGCATTTCTGAGGCTTCATGAACCCAGGTTCAGTCCCCTCACCACCATAAGTCAGGGTTGAGTGGTGCTATGCCTGCCTTTTGTATCTGTCTCGTGTGAAAATATGTAAGCAAATGGATCTTTTTTAAAAGTTTAATTTAGAAAGCACAGAAGAAGAAAGTGAAATATTGTTCCAACAGTATCACTGAGTTTGGTTTGTGTTAGTTGTTAGTTTTGCTTTAATTTATAAAACTATTAAAGTGAAGCTGAAAGGATGCTGGATTTCTCTGGAGAGAATTTTAATATATAATTTTTTTCTAAAAAAGCAAATCTTGGAGATATCTCAACAGTAGTGCATAAGACTTGAATAAATACCAGCCTTAGCACATCATATACTAGAGCTGAGTAGTAGTCTAGTCTCTTTCTAATCTCTCATTCCCTCATCTTCTGCTCCTACTTCTCCCTTTCCACATATGAATGAATGAAGGAACTTTTAAAAGATGAAAAAGCAATAGCATAGATTTGATGGGTCTAAGAGAGTTAGGGAAAATTGCCGTTAGCTGTTCTTTAAAACAAAATACATGAAGCCATTTTCAAAGGCATCAATTCCCTGATTTTTTCCATCAAAACCAAACAATGACTGGGAAGGTATCACAACAGCAGAACACTGGATTTGCATAGTGAAGCAAGTTATTTCTTTGACACTGTATGCCAAGCAGTCCTCTGGCCTCTCCTTTCTGGAATATTAATTAGTTAATGTTTCAAAGAATCAGATACATGAAGCTGAAATTATTCCACCCTTTTCTGTTTTATTGCCACTGGGGTTTACCACCTGCACAATCCCACCTCCCCCAGCAAACATTTGTTTCCCTCTAGTAGAGCCTGCCAGACCATGTAGGGGAGAGGGAGAAAGAGAATGAGAGACACTATAGCACTGCTTCACTAGCTGGGAAGCTCTCTCTTGGCTTAGTGTTCTCATGTGACCAGGGGCTCAATCTCACTTTAAGAAAAGCTGAATAGAAAGTATTGGACAATGTTTTTAAAAAGAAGGAAATTCCATCCTTCCGGTCACATTAGATTCACCCACTGGCAATGACATTTGATTGAGACACAACTGTGCTGTTTTCTGTCATGTCCTCATGTATTGCCGATGTGCATTATTCCTTTCATTCTTTTGTAGCCTCCCTGCAGCCAAATGTAACTTTTATCTCAACTCCCTCTACGTTATCATCAGATAAATATTTTTCATAAGTGTATTTGACAGGAACCTTTGTTTAAAAGTAGTGTTTCTTTACCTGTTATAAAAAATACAAATCAACTTTAGAAAATTCCCATTCTAAACTTTTTTCTTATTCCCAATTGCATTAAATCATTTTTGAAGGAGTTGAAGTACAGGTATTTACCTGATGATTTTAAAGCCTTTGGAGGAGATGTTAACTTTGGAGTAAAAACACTTTCATTCTGTCCAATTTCCAAAAACATTATAACTTCCGTACAGTAATAATGCACGGAACTTGCATTCAAGAGGTCCCTGGTTCATTCCCTGGCACCACTGGAAGCCATATCTTAACAGTGTTCTGATGAAGAAAGGAAGAAAGAAAAAGAACATATAATGACTGAAAAATGAGTCATTTAAAACAACGCTATACATGGCCCAGTTGTTTCAGTAAATCAAATAGACATTTAAAATATCCAATCCTCATTTTTGAGAGATGTTTAGATCACTGTTATGTGGCCATTATCTTTTATAATAAAGAAAATTGAAATTTTTTAAGAAGTGATGCTATTCTTTATTTTTTGATGCCATCAGCTAAGTATGCTTTTATGACAAAAAAAAGTTTTGATTTATTTAATTATGAGAAACACACACACCTTGGAAAACACCACTAAATATTATCTAAGGGTTATGTCTGCACTGTTTGGACAGATAATAAGCCAGTACAAGATTATTATAAACATGTCTTGGCTGCAAAACATTTGTTTTACATTTGAAAGTACAGAATTTTAAGCTGAAACTTCCTAATGGCTATTAGTGGGTCTGCCTTTATACTAGTTTAAATGGGCCCTTTATAATAGACAATGAAAAATAAAATATAAGTGCATTTTGGAGCCACTTACTTCTTTGGATGAGTTAAAGGACATCATTATGACATTTTTAGCTGATCCATAGTATTTTTTTTTTACTGGTCATTTCACTGTCTTTTAAAAGCAGGACACAGTATAAAAATGAATTGTTATTTAATAATTGTACAGAGGAATACATTTTAAAGTATCTTTGATTCAGAGAGATAAGAACTTCGTGCAACACAAATTCATTGGGTCTCTAAAGTAAATACCACATTACAAACCCTGAGCCTAAGATGTGCTCTTACCTGAACTGAAAATGGCAGCTACCTGAACCAATAAACATAAAAAAATAATAATAATTCCTCTTTAGCACATTTCATCTGGCCCCTTCAATATTCCTGTTGAATGATTTTTTTTGGTAATCATTTTGATGAGGTCTAATGCCTGCAATATTCTTGGGATCTCTGTTTCAATATATTGTCTTTTATTTCCCTTTTGGGAGTGAATTACATTTTTTGCCAGCACATCACATAAGACCATTTTGACTACACAAAACATTGAGAAACCTCAGGTTTCAGCTGTCAGAGGTAAAATTAAAATATTGATGACTAGTTTTCACTGGTGCTCTTGGGAAGTATAACTAAGGACAGTGTGATTGCTAGTGGGGGCCAAGCAGCAGTATGGACATAATTAGCATTGTTTTTAATAGACCCATGAAGTCACTCATTCTCAGTATGAAGCAGAATGCTTCATTTTAGGCTCATCAGTTACCTCAGAACTAATGAACCATTCAACACAACCCAATTATCTGCTGAATGTCTTCTCTTTGAAAAGAACTAGAAAATTCTTGAAAGAGAATACAAAAGTGAACAGGATACATTTTGCACCCCTAGAATTACAGTTGTAAAAAGCAAGAGTAGTACCTGTGGGAATAGACAATAGATTTCAAATATTTGTGCCCAGTATTTAATTTCAAACATAATCACCATATCCACTTTGAATGTTGTCATGGGAATTCCATTTAGAAGGTGCCCTGAATATGATTTTACATTCTTATCTTTACTGTTAAAATTCACTAATGGTGTTTATTTTGAGATAACAGTTTTAAAGCCTATAAATAATTTAGAGTTTACATTTTTCTTTCTTTTTTTATACCCCTGGGCTTTTTCATTTTCATTTTTAAAAAATATTTATTGATTTATTCCCTTTTGTTGCCCTTGTTGTTTTATTGTTGTAGTTAATATTATTGTTGTCATTGTTGGATAGGACAGAGAGAAATGGAGAGAGGAGGGGAAGACAGAGAGGGGTAGAGAAAGATGGACACCTGCAAACTGGCTTCACAGCCTTTGATGCGACTCCCCTGCAGGTGGGGAGTCAGGGGCTCGAACCAGGATCCTTATGCTGGTCCTTGCACTTTGCGCCACCTGCGCTTAACCCGCTACCACCGGACTCTCTAGAGTTCACATTTTTTACCTCCTCAAAAATGTGCTATCCCACAACTCTCCTTATCAGTATTCCTCCACCAAAGCCTGTTGGACCACCTCCATGCCTTAACTCAGTTCTACTGTCCAAGTTAATAGTCTTCCTTGGGCTTTGTTTATTTTACCATTGGGACACAAATATTGTTGCTTGCTTGATATTTTCTCATAACGCCATGTTGCATTAGGGCACAGTGGGGGGGGGTGGCTAGAGGTGGGGAGGGGACTGGGGAAGCGAGGCTAGCTGCTTCTACCACTTTAGTTTTGGCTGTCTGATTGCAGTTGTTCCCTCTGCTCTCTCTTATTGTTTAAATTTTGGTACTATATTCTTCATTCCCCTGGTGACTTAGGATTTTTTTTTTATAAATTTTCCTTAGATTTGATGCATTCTTCTTCCATAATGCTCAACTTGGTGAGCATCTTTAGGGCCATAGTTTTGAGGTCTTCATCAAGAACTTTAACTGTTGAATTTGTGATGTTCTTAAAGCTTCTGCCTTGTTCCAACATTGCAGGTAAATTACTTTGTCTACTGGAACATTATGTGACTTCCAAAACCAGAACCAGGGGTGTTTATAGGGGCCAACCATAATGGGCATTGAGGCAATGGGTGGCAAAGCCACAACTGGAACTGGATGGCAGCCACCATGTAGCTATACTAGTTTTTTTTTTTTTCTTCTTTTTTTCCTCTCTCTCTCTTTTTTCATGTATGCTATAGTTTTCTTTGTGATAATGGCAGTGAGAGAATAATAGGAGCTGCTAGTCCACCATTGTTTTTGCTGGAAGTCCCATTCTCTTATAACTCATTTTATTGAGGAATTATTTATATAACAAGATTGTTATTGTAATGGATACAGTTTTACATTTAGAGGTTGTTGTCAGCAAACCACTACTAGATTGCTATCTCCCTCCACCATAGGATACAGAGCTGCTATCCCCTATTCAACTTCCTGCCTGTTTTGAATCAATCCTGATAAAATAGACCAGTTTATTGGTATTCCCCAGTACATTTTCCCTTGGTTTGTTCCTTAAGTTCCACTTATGTGTGAGATCCTCTGGTGTTTGTCCTCCTTCTTTCTTATCTGACTTAACATTTACATAATTATTATTATTTTTAAGTTATTTATTTATTCCCTTTTGCTGCCCTTGTTTTATTGTTGTTCTTATTGATGTCACTGTTGTTGGATAGGACAGAGAGAAATGGAGAGAGAAGGGGAAGACAGAGAGGGGGAGAGAAAGATAGACACCTGCAGATCTGCTTCACTGACTGTGAAGTGACTCCCCTGCAGGTGGGGAGCTGGGGGCTCGAATCACGATCCTTAAGCCGGTGCTTGTGGTTTGCGCCACGTGCGCTTAACCTACTGCGCTACCGCCCGACTCCCTACATAATTATTTTTAAAGTAGGCTGTTTGTTCAAATTAAAGTAATAGTAGGCGAATGAATTGTCATTTATGAACGTCTGTTTTCATTCTAATTCTGCTAACCAACCAACCCTCTATTAAAGGCAACTTACTAACAACAGACACTAATTCATCGAATTCCTCGGGTCACTTGTTCATAAGGATTTGTGTTCTTCTATATCTAGTGTGTGCTGATCTTTGTGTGTGCATGGGTATGTCATGTACTTATTATGTGCTTTTGTCAGTTCCACGGAAGTGTTGATATATTCACCAAAAGTAAATATAAGTAGTTGTGCTTGTTCTCAAAAATAGAACTGAACTTAATTATGTTTAAGTAAGAGTTATTTCTTGAAAGATAGCTGACTTTAAATCTTCCTGAATCTAAGTTTCTTGTATATTTTCCCCTCAAGTAGAGAATCAATCAGTATTAGAAGGAAGAATTAGAGAAAAGCAGTTTGTCTACCAGTACCAAGGCTATATGACACATGCTGTTAGTACTGAGACCAATTGAGACATTACTACTATGTTTACCATTTATTCTCTGCACTATGAGAGGGAGCTGGTTATCATGGTACATTGCTCTTGCTCTGTACTAGCCAATGTTTAATTACTGTATATGCACAACTCATTGGACCTTACAGTATTCCTTAGGCAAATGCTATAACAGATTGGGAAGTTGAGACACAGAAATGTTTAGAGAAAATCAACTCATTAGTAACAGAACCAGTCTTTGTTCCCAATCTGACCCCAAACATCCTGCCTTTTGAAATTGCTTCTTGATATAGAAAATATGAGATTTACTTATATATAATGGCAGCGGTCACATTTTTTTTTATAATTTTTAAAAAATATTTATTCCCTTTTGTTGCCCTTGTTGTTTTATTGTTGTAGTTATTATTATTGTTGTCGTCGTCGTTGTTGGATAGGACAGAGAGAAACGGAGAGAGGAGGGGAAGACAGAGAGGGGGAGAGAAAGACAGACACCTGCAGACCTGCTTCACCGCCTGTGAAGCGACTCCCCTGCAGGTGGGGAGCCCGGGTTCGAACCGGGATCCTTCAGCCGGTCCTTGTGCTTTGCGCCACGTGCACTTAACCCGCTGCGCTACCGCCCGACTCCCTTTTTTTTTAAATGACTTTTTTAAATATTTATTTATTCCCTTTTGTTGCCCTTGTTGTTTTATTGTTGTAGTTATTATTATTGTTGTCGGGCAGCGGTCACTTCTAAGGTAATGTTCCAGGTTCTTTTTATTGTCATGTGGAAACACAGGCTTACTTACTTTCTTTTTTTTACTTTATGAGGAACTTGGGCCTCACAAGTGCAATTTTATCATTCCTGGCATCTTCATCATCATTATGTGTCAAGTAGAGAAAGTAGGAAGGACACCTGAGTATCAGATAACGTTACATTACTGCAATAGCACCTCCCATGCAGTGTCATGACAATTCACTTTCTATCTAGCCTACAAATGCAAAAACTATGAACTCCTAGAAATGCTCAGAAATTACTACTTTGTAATATAATATCTGAACTTGGAGAGAAAAAATAAAGTCTCCTTGAAAAATACCATTAGCACTGTGTTGTCCCAGAGTCTGTCTGTCCCCATGCTGATATATGTTTCAGGTGGATGCAAATGCCTAGTTGACTTCCTCTGTTCCCTAATTTCTAGCTGGGTTCAGCAGTAGGAGACTAGAGGGCTGCAGGAATAGAGAGGGAGGAAGCCAGTATGTACTGGAACTGGTTGAGGAGGGTGGGTATAAAACAAAGCCACCATCTCTTCCCTGGCATAGTTCACGGGTATCAAATAACACTTCTTTTAGCCTTTAGGCCCTATTGACCCAATCTTTGTTTGCCTTGATGTTAACCTAGAGACAGGCACAACAGAGAAAGGAAAGAATTTGACATGCCAGTTCCTAATAATTAGAAGTATGGGTCACATATCCATAAATGATCAGGCATTATGAATCACAGAGTCATCAACAAGTTACGCTTTCAGCTGAAAAACTAACCTTTGCCTAGTCAGTCTCTGATTGGTGCAACAACCATTCTCATTTTCTGTTTGCTATGATTATAAAATAGACTAGGAGGAGGCTGCCATACTGTTCCAGGTTTCTGCAAGACTTTTGGCATAATGATCTTGAGATCAAAATAAATAGTCATAGGTGATTTTAAAAGATTAAAAAGGGGGAGTCGGGCGGTAGCACAGTGGGTTAAGCTCACGTGGCGCAAAGCACAAGGACCGGCGCAAGGATCCTGGTTCAAGCCCCGGGCACCCCACCTTCAGGGGAGTCGCTTCACAGGTGGTGAAGCAGGTCTGTAGGTGTCCATCTTTCTCTCCCCCTCTTTGTCTTCCCCTCCTCTCTCCATTTCTCTCTTTCCTGTCCAACAACGACAACAACAACTACGACAATAAAACAACAAGGGCAACAAGAGGGAATAAATAAATAAATAAATAGATTAAAAAGGATTCTTAGATTGTGTCTACAATTAATATTCCAATCAACCTGATGAGTTTTACATAAAACTCTACCCCTGGACATATCATACTCAACATTCAAAGACAGTTTGTCTCTCTCATTTTGTATATTTATAATTTATCTTCTGTTAAACATGCCTATAGCACAAAGTTATAAGGTAACTGTTCAAATTATGAAAGTATAAACTTCAGAAGAAAAATAGGTACAAAAGATAAATTATAAATATACAAAATGAGAGAGACAAGCTTTCCAGCATATTATGTGGATAAAAAAAATCCATAAATTCATTGTCCACAAGGTCAATCAGTATAAGTCAGAAAAAATAGGGCTTTTTCCTCCACAATATATTGGAGGGAGCTCATCTTTAGCCTAATTAAAATAGTGTTCTTAACAACTAATAAATAGTTCAACTTTTCCTTTAAAGTAATACAGGAAGGATATACTAGGAATTTATGAACAATATTTTTAAATTGAAGCATCAGTATTCCTCAACTCTCAGAGCTATATGTCATTCACAAGCTCTATTTGTACATATTATCCATTTTTACTTTATTATATAATATAGGGGTAAATATGCTGTTAGCCTTTTTTTTCTCTTTTCTTTTTTTCCCTCCAGGGTTATTGACCATAGTGCTAGATGCCTGCACTATGAATCTACTGCTCCTGGAGGCCATTTTTTCCATTTTATTGCCCTTGTTGTTATTGTTGTTGGGTAGGACAGAGAGGAAAGAAAAATAGACATCTGCAGACCTGCTTAACCACTTGTGAAGTGACCCACTTGCAGGTGGGGAACTGGGGGTTCGAACCAGGATCCTTACATCAGTTCTTGCACTTTATGCCATGTGCTTTTAGCTTGCTGTGCTGCTGCCAGGCGCCCAGCTGTTAGCCTTTTTATTGTCATATGGATTCAGGTCTAAACAGCATATTTACCTGTATGTCTTTAAGTAAGCAATTTATGGTGCCTGATCAGGGACCCGATTTCTTCTTTATATAAACCCTATTCTCACTTCAGGACATCTATTGCATCTAGTGAAAGAGACCCAACTTTTGAAAGGTAAGGAAACCTTTACACATCCTGAGCAATTAAGGGAACTGGAACATTATATACATAATGGGAACATGAAGTCTGTCTTACAGGATTTGAACTTATCACATGAGAGCAAGAGTGGATTAATTCATGTGCTTTTAGGAATAATGGGATTTGTAGGGTGATAGAGTTTTGCACAATACTTAAAAGTGTCAAAAATGCTTCTAATAGAGTAAAATGCTGTCTTTGTGCTAAAGTTAGATAACTAACTTGTAGAAGTAAATTATTAGTATGACTTCCTACATTGGGGAGAAAGTTAAATTGCATAACTCCAAAGTGGCACCCAACTCTGTGAGAGTCTGTTTTGTGTTTATTTTGCTTTGAGGTTAGTAAGATGTGTGATTTGTAGGTTTTATTTGTAGTTATTTGTCTTACTTTTACAGCTTTACTTCCAGCAATGTAATTGTTTTTAAAAATAATTTGGGATTAACATTCTATTTGTGAGAAAAAACTTTTTAAGAGCTTCAAACAGGGAAGTAAAGCATGACTCGTGCTCTGTGTAATTACCTTCACAAGAAATATTGTGCTATTTCTCAGAGCATGTCCCCAGAGTGAATGTCTGATTTGTTCCGTTTCATTCCTCGCTGTAGAATGCTATCAGGGGTGATGAGGAAAATCATTTTAAAATATATTGAAGCAGCGAATAGAGTTTGCAAAGTATTATTAGGTTTGCTGTGATGAAGCTGTGCAAATGTAAACTGTTGGCATACCACTATAAAAACCAGTGTTTGCATAGAAAAGGGCCCTGAAAAGACTTATTAAAGGCCACAAGAGTGGTAGTGGTTGAAAAACCGTAGAATTTACCTTGAGGATGCCTTTCTAGCTTTCTTTCCAGATATAGCTTCTTGTCTCACATGAGGTTATCACTCATGAAGGCTAGGATAATGGAGAAAGGAAAATAAAAATTATCTCAAAAAATATTTTCTAAAAAGCAGCAAATTCTTCCATGAGAGTAAAATTGTAGAGGAGACAGACTGCATCAGTGTTTCAGAACCTAGCATAAAATAACATTTTTCTTTGTTCTTATTTCTGATTGGGTTTGATAGATAGAAGTTATCAGTATTCATAACTACTTACTGAGGTCTAAAAATTAATTTATATAATTTCCTGATAAAAGATAACTGTTTTGAATCTTAATACTTCAGATCTTTCCTCTGAAAATGAAAGTCTGGAAGCTTTCGTCATGTTCTTTTTTTTTTTTTTTAACTTTCACTGTCTGCCTTCCCACACCCCTTCTCCAATTTCTTCTTAGACTTACTAATCATAACATCATTCTCACAGAAAGACTTGGAATGCATTGAAAGTAAGGAAAAAGGTGGAATAAAAGCATCTGATATTTCATTCAGTGTACTATCCATTTAAAAATGAATTTCACAGCTGTTAATGATCTCTGACAACTTGCCATTAGGTAAAATAATTTTTTTAAAAAAAATGAATCCATTTTTTACTCACATGCTTAATTTTGTACTCAGCAAATCTCAGTACTCATTTCCCCCCTTTTAACTTGCTAGTGCAAAGTAGATAGAATGTTCTTGGCCTAATCAGCATCATCTGCCTCCTGAGGAATTCCTCAACAGCAGAGACAGAAACCTTACTGATCTTTGTGTCTTTACTGTCTTCTTTGAAGCTTGGTACATGGAAAGTGTGCTAGAAGTTTTTGAATGAAAATGCAGGTACTGAAAATTAACTGCGGTAAACTGTAATTTCCCCTCCTAGAAATTAATGTTAGATTGATGGCCTGAGGAACCCAGGAGTTGGAGAGGAATTCGCCAAATTTCTCACTTAATATCCTATATGTGAAGTATTGGGAGTTAAAAAACTTAACCAAATTGCTGTCAAATATGTCCTAGCATTCAAATTTCTTTCAAATATAAAAAAAGGGGGAGTCGGGTGGTAGACAGCGGGTTAAGCGCATGTGGCGCAAAGCGCAAGGACTGGAATAAGGATCCCAGTTCAAGCCCCCGGCTCCCCACCTTCATAAGCCAAGCGATGAAGCAGCTCTGCAGGTGTCTCTCTTTCTCTCCCCCTCTGTCTTCCCGTCCTCTCTCCATTTCTCTCTGTCCTATCCAACAATGACATCAGTAACAACAATAATAACTACAACAATAAAACAACAAGGCAACAAAAGGGAATAAAAAATATAAATAAACAAAGTTTAAAAAATAGTACAAGAGATGTATCTAACACTATACAATTGGGCCTTGAATGCTTATTCAGATGTATGAAGATTGTTAACGCAAAAGCATGTGAATAGTCACATCAAGTGAGATAAATTAAGACGATAAACAATTTCACAGTTATGGTCAGAATTTTCAGTTAAATAAGTTTAGATCAGATCGAATTGGCAACAAATAAATTAGGGGATAAAAGCATCTTCACTCAATTTTCAGAGCTTATGTGATTTTTAAGTTATCTCTCTGTGTCTGTGGACTGATAGTGTTTTATTTATTAGCCAAAAACTTCTATAGTTATTTAGTGTGTCATCTTATAATTTCTTTTTTTCTTTTTTTTTCTCACCAGAGCATAACCATTATGCTATCTCCCCAGCCTCCATCTTATAATTTCTAATTTCAAGGGGGTAGATAGAAAGTTCTCATTTCCACAGTAAAAATAGAAAAAGCAAACATTGAAACAGTTTTAAAATGAATTTCTAAGTACTGCCATAAGTCATCGTCTCACTTTTATTTCACAAACTCCTCTTTGACAGCTGGTCTGATAATTTTTATTATTATTATTGTTTCACAAAGATGACGGGATTGAAATGGAAATAACTTACTCTAGGTACAAAGTTAACAAGTAGCAAAAGTTAAGTCAAAACCAGGTTTTTTGACATGAACTCCATTCTCCTCTACCAAATCTTGTTTTCAAATCACAGTTTTTCAAGAAGCTCCAGGTTTCAAAAAAAGAGAGAGGAAAGAAAAGAGAAGGAGAGAAAAGAAAAGAAAAACTTAGATTAAGCTGCAAAATGACAATTCTGATACTTTTCGCATTCAGTGTTTACTGAAATTTTTATACCATATATATATATATATATACTCTTTGCCTCCAGGGTTATTGCCACGCCTCGGTGCCTGCACCACGAATCCACTGCTTCTGGAGACCATTTTTTCCCCTTTTGTGGCCCTTGTTGTTTTATCATTGTTGTGGTTATTATTATTGTTGTTGTTGCTGTTGTTGGATAGGACAGAGAGAAATTTCCTGCCTCCTTCTCTTTGAATTTCCCATCATGACCTAGAATGTTGTTTAATATTTCACTGTTTTTATTTATAGTCCCCCCCCATATATATGTATCTCCCTACTTGACATCTTGCTCTCCCTACCCTTTTTAAAAATATATTTACTTAATTTATTCATTCCCTTTTGTTGCCCTTCTTGTTTTTTTATTGTTGAAGTTATTTTTGTTGTATTTGATGTCACTGTTGTTGGGTAGGACAGAGAGAAATGGAGAGGAGAGGGGGAGAGAAAGATAGACACCTGCAGACCCACTTCACCACCTGTGAAGCGACTTCCCTGAAGGTGGGGAGCCGGGGGCTCGAACTGGGATCCTTAATACTGGTGTTTGCGCCTCGTGCCACGTGTGCTTAACCCGCTGCACTACCACCCAACTCCCCATGTAAATATTTCTTACTAGTTTGAATTATATAAGTTTGTATGGCAGAAGTACACACACTCTGAAGTTTATCTAGGTTGCTTTAAAGAGGGTTATAATTTAAAAGTAATTCCAATAATAGAACAATATCTTGGTTTGCTTTTCTTTATTTTCATTTTTATTTTTACTGTTTAGATGTGCCTGGCATCAGAAGGAGTAAAAATTGAAGAACCAAAGCTAAAAAATGCAAAAGAATCAGATGGCAGAAGAATTACAGAATTAGAGAAAGGAAAAGAAGAAAGAGAAATGAAAATGGAGAAAACTGATGAAACCAGATTACAAAAGGAAGCAGAATTTGAAAAATCAACTAAAGAAAATCTAAGAGAGTCTAAGGCATTACGAAGTGCTGAGGAGATGCAAATGGATGATATAATGGCTATCAAAATGGAAGATCCCAAAGAAATTAAAAAGGAAGAGTTAGAGGAAGATCAAAAATGTAGTCATTTCCCTGATTTTTCTTACTCTGCCAGTAGCAAGATAATAATAAGCGATGTTCCCAGTAGAAAAGATCATATGTGCCATCCTCATGGGATTATGATCATTGAGGATCCCACAGCATTAAACAAACCAGAGAAGCTAAAAAAGAAAAAGAAGAAAAGTAAAATGGATCGACATGGAAATGATAAATCCATACCCAAGAAGACTTGCAAAAAGAGGCAGTCTTCAGAGTCTGACATTGAGAGTGTAATATACACCATTGAAGCCGTTGCAAAAGGAGACTGGGGCATTGAGAAACTTGGAGATACCCCTCGCAAGAAGGTCCGCACATCCTCAAGTGGCAAGGGAAACATTTTGGATGCCAAGCCACCAAAGAAAAAAGTGAAATCAAGAGAAAAGAAAATGTCAAAGGAGAAATCCTCGGACACCACCAAAGAATCAAGACCTCCAGATTTCATTAGTATTTCTACCAGCAAGAACATTTCTGGTGAGGTGCCAGAGGGTATAAAAGCAGAGCCATTGACCCCCACAGAGGACGCATTACCATCCAGCCTACCTGGACAGGCCAAGCCTGAAGACAGTGACTGTCACAGAAAAATAGAGACTTGTGGCTCCCGGAAATCTGAGAGGTCTTGCAAAGGTGCTCTTTATAAAACCCTGGTGTCTGAGGGCATGCTGACCTCTCTGAGGGCTAATGTTGATAGAGGTAAGTGACTTCCAAAAATCCAAAAAGAATATAGAATCTAGCATAATCTTTCTGTTAGACCTATTTAAAGAAAAAAACACTATAAGAATAATACAGTCCCAAGGTAATATTTTATATTTCTCTGGTTCTTTATGGTTTATAGACCATTTACATTTGTCAGTTTTCTTACATGTTTTGCAACTCCTTGGGGAGAGTGTATATTTGGTAGCAAGTCCTCCTCTTCTATCTCGTTAAAGAAATTTGAAACCTGGATGGGGGAGATAGCATAGTGGTTATGCAAAGAGACTCTCATGCCTGAGGCTCCAAAGTCTCAGGTTCAATTTCCCCACATGACCACAAGCCAAAACTGAACAGTGCTTTGGTTAAAAAAAAAAAAAAAAACTGTTTGGGGGTGGGCAGTGACACACTGGGTTAAACACACATAGTACAAAGTGCACAGATCCCAGTTCCATCCCCAGGCTCCTCAGCTGTAGGGGCGTCATTTCACAAGCAGTGAAGCTGGTCTGCAGGTCTGTCTGTTTATCTATCTATCTATCTATCTATTCATCTTTTCCTCTCCCAACTTCTCTTTGTCCTATCCAATTAAAAAAAAAAAAAAGGAAAACTGGCCACAAGGAAGGAAAGAAAGAAAGAAAGAAAGAAAGAAAGAAAGAAAGAAAGAAAGAAAGAAAGAAAGAAAGAAACTAACTTATTTCGTACTGAGAGTCGGACAGTAGCACGGTGGGTTAAGCGCAGGTGGCACAAAACACAAGGACCGGTGTAAGGATCCCAGTTCAAGCCCCCGGCTCCCCACCTGCAAGGGAGTTGCTTCACAGGTGTTGAAGCAGGTCTGCAGGTGTCTCTTTTTTTATTTTTTTTTATTTATAAAAAAGGAAACATTGACAAAACCATAGAATAAGAGGGGTACAGCTTCACACAATTCCCACCACCAGACCTCCATATACCAACCCCTCCCCTGATAGTTTTCCTACTCTTTAACCCTCTGGGAGTATAGACCC
The DNA here is from genome assembly GCF_950295315.1 of Erinaceus europaeus. NCBI lineage: Eukaryota > Metazoa > Chordata > Mammalia > Eulipotyphla > Erinaceidae > Erinaceus > Erinaceus europaeus. The sequence continues at coordinate 95,123,646 of NC_080170.1, read as the reverse complement.
AAGATCATGTGGGATGCAGAAGGCTGAAGGTGTGGTTTCTGCAGTTGCTTCCCCGCTGAACATGGGCATTGGCAGGTCAATCCATACTCCCAGCCTGTCTCTCTCTTTCCCTAGTGGGGAAGGGTTCTGGGGAAGTGGAGCTCCAAGGCACATTGGTGGGGTTGTCTGTCCAGGGAAGTTTGGTCAGCATCCTGCTAGCATCTGGAACCTGGTGGCTGAAAAGAGAGTTAATATTAAAGCCAAACAAACTGTTGAACAATCATGGACCTAAAGCCTGGAATAGTGCAGGTGAAGCGTTGGGGGGGCGGGGTCCTCCATTTTGTAGATAGTTTAGTAAGCATATTTTAGTTATATTTCAAAGGGCCTGTAGCTATACTAGTGCTTTGTTTGTTTGTTTAGGGTTTTTTGTTTGTTTGTTTGTTTGTTTTGGTTTTTTGCCTGGGCCTTAAATCTGATATGCAGCTGTTTCCTAATTATTGTCTGGGGAGATGATGTCATGGCTGGGAGAAGGACCAGAAAGCTGGATCAGGGAAGAGAGTAGCTCCCTAATATGGGAAAGGGGTATAAATATTACTGTAAACCCCATCGATTTGATGTGATCTGGGGCCCATAATTAGCTTAGGAGCCTGTGTGACCTCTGCATCCCTACAGATCTGAGCTCACATTCTGTGGTCATGAGTAGGAACATTCCATGCTGCCCCGGTATCGACCCATCTTCCTCAGGTGTAGCATAGAGTATGTTGTCCATCCTCCCTTTGGAGGATGGAACATTCTCTACCATTGTTGATCCAGGTTGAGGGCAAGGTCCTGTGGGGGCCCACAAAGGGGTATATTTTGTTGTTCCTGATAGAGATGACCGGAAACAATGGAGAGAGGGATTTATTTGAGGTCTAGGCCCATCAAGTCTGTTTGGAAAACTCAGGCCTCCCCAATTAGGGCCCCAGCTGGTGGAATGGCTTGATAGTGACTAAAGAGTCATCGTTAAAGTATGCCAGTCTCTTGCCCTTATTCACCTTTTGCAGTTCTTGCTTTGCTAAGGTTAGCTTTGGAGTGAGTGAGAGAACTCTAATAGGAAGTAGGTGAGGAGGGTATCTAAGTCTAAGTGGACACTATTTCATGATGAACTTGATACTGACTCACTAAAGACTAGTGTGTATTTTTGCTTTCAGGTATATATTTTGCCCAAATTTATAGATACATGTGAACATATACTCTATCTTACGGGACCTGGCCTATATCTAGGTTTTGGGACTTTTGTTAGGAATTGAACCTCCTGGAATGGAATTAGAGAATACCATGAAAGGAAAGGTCTCACCCAAGTGATGAGGGTGAAGTGTTGGCAATCCATGCCTGATGTCTCTGTACACAGTTACACAGTCTGAGGTGAAGCATGCTGAGATGGTACTTGTTACATTGACTAGGTTGGAATCAGCGGATGCAATATCATTTGGCCTGACTTGAGAGAAGCATGCAGGGAAGTGAGCCCCCACCTCAGAGGCCCCAGGATTGGGAGAAAGATAGACTCCATAGATGAAATGGGAGATTTCTGTTGTCCTAGGGCTCAAGAAGACAATAGATATTTATTGCAATAATCACACTGCTTGGCAACTGGGCTAACCTCGAAGAATCCCTTTGTTAGGACTTGCTGCATCATACACACCCTCACCATATTTTGTGTCCTTTGACATTGTTTGCACATAGCTATGCCACCAATTCCTTTTGTTCTCTCTGGACTAAGCCTTTAAGAGAGTCAACACATCAAAGACTCACATGTATTAAAAAGACTCAGTCTGTGCTTTAAAAAGTTTGGGATATTTAATCAATTTTTCCCCTCTCATATTAATTAAATAGTGATTTATATGACTGCAAATTGACAGGAGTGTACATAAACACCATTCCCACCACCAAAAGACTGTGTCCCATCCCCTCTTACCCCCCCCCCCCCCATGAAGCTGAACATCCACCCTCACCCTCCACCCAGGGTTTTTTCTTTGGTGCCCTACTCCAAATTCAGTCAACTCCCGCTTTGAATTTCCCTTTCTGTTCTTTCTCAACTTCTGTTTATGAGTGGTATCAACCCATACTCGTCTTTAACTTTCTGACTTAGCTCACTTAACATAATTTCTTCTAGCTCCATCCAAGATGGGTCAGAGAAGGTAGGTTCATTGTTCTTAATAGCTGCATAATATTCCATTGTGTATATATACCACAGCTTTCTCAGCCACTCATCTGTTGTTGGGCACCTGGGTTGCTTCCAGGTTTCAGCTATTACTAATTGTGCTGCTATGAACATAGGTGTGCACATATCTTTTTGGTTAGGTGTTAGGGAGTCCTTGGGGGTATATCTCCAGGAGAGGAATTACTGGGTCATATGGAAGGTTCCTGTCTAGCCTTGTGAGCGTTCTCCAGACTGCTCTCCAGAGAGACTGGATCAATTTACATTCCCACCAGCAGTGCAGAAGGGTTCTTCTGTCCCCACAGCCTCTCCAGCATTTGTTGCTGCTGTCCTTTTTGATGTATGCCATTCTTACAGGAGTGAGGTGGTATCTCAATGTTGTCTTAATTTCCATTTCTCTAACAATCAGTGACCTGGAGCCATTTTTCATATGTTTGTTAGCCTTTTGGATCTCCTCTGAAATGAATGTTTTGTTCATATCCTCTGCCCATTTTTGGATGGGGTCATTTGCTTTTTTGGTGCTAAGTCTGCTGAGTTCTTATATATTTTGGTGATTAGTTTCTTGTCTGATATATGGCATGTGAAGATCTTCTCCCATTCTGTGAGGGGTCTCTTTGTTTGTGTGATAGTTTCTTTGGCTGTGTAGAAGCTTTTCAATTTGATGTAGTCCCACCGGTTTGTTTCTGCTTTAGTCTTCCTTGCAGTTGGGTTTGTTTCATCAAAGATGTCCTTGAGGTTTAGGTGGGAAAGTGTTCCACCAATGTTTTCCTCTACATATTTGATAGTTTCAGGTCTAACATCCAGGTCCTTGATCCATTTGGAGTTGATTTTTGTTTCTGGTTAGATAAGGGGGTTCAGCTTCATTCTTCTGCATTTTTCAACCCAGTTTTCCTAGCACCATTTATTGAAAAGAGCCTCCTTCCTCCATGTAATACTTTGGGCCCCCTTATCAAAGATTAGATGTCCATAGGTGTGGGAGGTGTCTATCTTTCTATCTCCCTCTGTCTTCCCCTCCTCTTTCCATTTCTCTCTGTCCTGTCCAACAAAGATGACATCAAGAACAACAACTATAAAACAACAAGGACAACAAAAGGGAATAAATGAGTATTTTTTTTTAAAAAGAAACTTATTTCATACTGTATGAGCAGGCTTTTTAGCAGAATCTTAACCAGGAGGCTTTGTGATCAAATCTACAATTGAATTTAAAGGGTCTTTAAAACATAAAAGTATCTAGAAATCAATGAATGTGATATTTTATTCTGTATAGTGTTTTATATAAATCCATCTCTCTTAACATATAGAATGTGGCTGAGGAACTGCTTCTTGCCAAGCCATATTCAGCTAGAGTATGGAATAGGTCAGACACATGCTAAATGGAGATTCCTGGGAGTATGTAGTTCTCTAAGGGTGTCATTCCAATAAGTCTTGTGTAAATTAGAATTAATAGTGCCCAAAGGGATTCCATACATAGACTTGATTCTCTTATGAAAATATTGGTCACTAGCTGTCTCTAGAGTCATTCAGAGACCGGTCATGACAAATCAGCTGATCTCAGAAACTATAAGTCATGTCTTTGCATATCTTGTTACTTGTGGTGGGCCATCCTGAATCACCCTTAATTACTCCATAGTAATCAAGCAAATGATACTTCAAGATATCATGGAAGCAACTAGGATAATTGTCCTGCCTTTCCAATACACCAAGAAAATTCTTTCTTTTAATTTCGTTAGGGAAACGAAGCTCAGGTAAAGGAAACTCTTCTGATCATGAAGGGTGTTGGAATGAAGAAAGCTGGACATATAACCAGAGTGGGGCCAGTGGGAGCAAGAAATTTAAGAAGATGAAGCCAAAGGAAGACTGTCTCCTTGGGTAAGTATCTAAGGTCTTTGTCAGTACACTACACAATTCCCATGTGTGTTGGTGTATTTTAGGTAAACATAAATCACTAACTGCATATTCATTCACTAGCCACCCAGCACATAATATAATCTTAGTATATCGCATCATTCCTGCTGTTAAAATGATTGTAAGATTGATGGCATCATTCACATTATTTAAAGGATAAAATGTGTAGATTTAATTTGAAGTAGTGTGTACCACATCTTAGTGTGTGACATTGTAAATCCTCTAATAGCACAAGGACACCTTTCCCCCATCTGGATTTTACAATATATGTTATGTAAGATTTGCTTCACTGCTCATGAAGCTTCCCCGCCTCTGTGGGTGGGAAGCTGGGGCTTGAACCTGGATCCTTGCTAGTGGTAAGGTGTATACTTAATTAGGTGCACCACCACCCTTTATTTACTATTTCTAAAGGCAGACCCATGTTTTTAAAATAATAAGACACATGAATATGTGAATATACTTGCTTCTGCTTCTAACATTTTGTTTAAAACATGTTCTATTTTTCTAAAATAATATTAGCTTGTAGGTTCTCCTTATACAGATAATGATCACTGATTAAATATGTATTGAAATGCAGTATCACGCAATAGTATATGCCAGGATAAAATCATTGTAAGAATTATTTTCTGTTGTATAACACTGTTAATACCAATCAACACAAAGTCCTTTTTTTTTTTTTTTTAAGAAAGCCACTATTCATATTTTTTCAAAATGTATTTAAAGTATGCAAATTTTATGCATTGAAAGTATCATATTTGGTTTATTCATAAATATTTGCATTCCTGTATATAGAATAATAAAATTTTTCTTAGCAAATTACAGTGCTTTAAAATCTGGTTATTTCTAAGGCTCTAAGTGATTATAAAGTAGAAGGGTAGAGATTATTTTGCATGATGATGGTCCTTCAAGATTATATTGTGATGATATATTTGTAATTGGACATGATTCCGTAAGTCCAAAATAGTTCAGATTATTTTTGCTTTCATTGTTTGTAAATAATGCCATGAAGTTTCTGACACTTGTGATTGTCAAGTGATACTTTCAAATGGAGAGTTTCCTTTAAAAAAAAAAAGAGAGAAAGAAAAAGACCATGTGGAATCATAGTAGTATACCAGTACAGTGTATCTTCTTGAACTCTAGTGCTTTGTGGGTCTACACACAGAAATGAGGAGGTCTCACTGAGAAGGTATGAAAGTACTAAAAACAAAGAAGACAACAGAAAGTTCTCTCATTCATTAGTTAAAAACTGCTGAAACTGAGAGTAGTTTTCATCAGCCTCTGAGGAATAGGAAGAGTGAAACAATCTTTTGAAAATCTGTCCCTGAAAAGAGATTGGTGTGTGGGTTGTTTTCAATAATTTCTAAATTTTAATAATTTCTAAAGAAACCACACATATAGTTTTCTACAGTCTTAAATCAACAGCAAGCCTCCTAAGATTCCTCCTTTTTTCACCCTTTCAGTATTAGCCTGTCAGAGCCAGGCTAGCTGGGTTTGTCTTATTCAGGACATGCCAACAGAGTGCAGTGAAGTACCTATTCCCCACCAGTCTTTTCTGAGGTTTCTAAATGAGAATTTTAAATATGTTTATCACAAAAAATGTGCTACCTGTTCAGTTAACTGTAGTCAGGAGAAATTCACTCAGTATTGGCAGTTTTAATTTTTTAGACTTTAGGAAAATGTAGGTGATTCTAGTTAAATTAGCAAGGAATGTCTCAGGTTACACCTTGCATTTTCATATTTTTCTTTTAGCTATTCAGAACATACAAGAGATTCACAAATTGTAGATTGCCTTTAGATAGTATCTCACTTATAATGTGGTTTCTATTAGCATGAGCACTTTTTAACTGAATGAGATGCAATTACTATATTAAGGGAGGATCATAACCCCTGCCTTTGACAGAATATACTGTGGCTTTTTTTTTTTTCTTTAAACCAGTTTAAAGAAAGGTCAAAGGTCACTTGACTGTCTTATCTCTGTTCTCCAACTCAATACATTTCTGTAAAACCCAACCCACTTTTAGGTGGTCACATTTCAAGTCACCCCTTCAGTTAGTCTGACATGTTCACTTATAAGTCAGTGCTCAAACCTGCTCTCTTCCTAGTTGGCCTTCTGTTTTTCCATCTACTAAGTACAGAGTCTCTTGAAGCTTCTCCCATCTGTTTGGGTTGAATCTTAGTTAATGAGTCTCACTAAGTAAAAGCCAGCAGTCAACCTAGAATCCAGCAGGCATGCTGCCATTGCTGTGTGGAGGCCTTAGAAGCAGTCAAAACCAGCCCAAAGATTTACCAAGGATTTGCTGGTGGCATTTTTGAAGTCATGTGCAGTTTGTGTTAAAGCAGTATTGCCTCTCTGGCACAGTGTGTTCATTAAAGATAGCTTTAGTTTTCTCATTGAATGATTTTTTCTCCTGGTGAAATATCCGGAATTTTTTCTAATACCTGATTTTCTGTCTTCATTTTCTTTGATGTATATGCTTTAATTAAGTGCTAATATATAGATTTCTCTTAAAAAGCAAATCTTGCAAAATTATTAATATGCCATCTTACCATTAAGCATCTATACATATACACATACATACATACACACATATACATATTTAGAATGAGAAACTGGATAGACTGTATTTCACATGCTATGAAAAATTTTTAGGCCAGTGGAAATGGAAAAATTTCTACTTCAAAAATATTTTAATGTAAATCATTCAGTAGTCATAATAACATTTAAATGATTCCAGATTTCTAAGGTATTGACATAACCTGTTATGTGAGTTTCTTGAGAAAATTATCCAATCTTCTCAAGCACTCTGAAAACCATTTCTGCACTAGTGCAGAATTTATTAATAATGACCTAATTAACTCTCAGAAAACTGTTTTGAGAAGGAGTAACTTAAACTATATCTTGTATCGTTTTCTGTTCAAATATTTACATCATTACTGATCACTTTTGCCCCCTCTGTTTTCTTTCATTAGCTCAGCAAAGCTGGATGAAGAATTTGAGAAAAAATTCAACAGCCTCCCTCAATATAGCCCTGTTACATTTGACCGGAAATGTGCACCTGTCCCAAGAAAAAAGAAGAAGACTGGGACTATGTCCTCTGAACCGACTAAAACCAGCAAAGGTTAGCTGCATTCTCTACCTTTCTGCAGTGTGGCCAGAATCTCAGATGAACCACTCTCTCTTATTTAAATGATTTAGAATTGAAGCATTTGAGGGGTGGAATTTCAGTTTACTTCATTTTAGTTTCTGTCTCACTTCTTTCTCTGTTCCATACTCTATTTCTCCCCAGTCTCTATCGATAGCTTTGACTTCTCAGCCTGTTCTGTACAGTTGCCCTTAAAGGTGTAACTTGGTTTTTGTTGTTGTTTGTTTGTTTGTTTGTTTGTTTTGACAAGAATATTACCCAGCTCTGGCTATTGGTGTTGCCTCCCAGGAATTGAACCTGGAACCTTTCACATGCAAGTCCTGTGTGCTGTTGCTGCTCCCCAGCCCAAGTAAAACTTTTCTTTTTATAACATGTTCATATGGTCTCTGGCTTTCTACTCTCCAAAGTCTCAATTTGTAATGTTAAGCTTTTCTTGAACAACAACAAAAAAAAGTCTGATTCTTCTGTACCTTGTATCTTTAACAGATTAGATTCCAGAACTAAAAAAATGTTTCTATTCACTCAATAAGCAGACCTCATTATTTACTGGTAGAGTAAACCAAATGAAAATAAAACTTCCCATAATATATTATCAAATATATACATTTTTTTAGTTTACAAAAAAAGTTACATCTTTCTTATTAATGATTTAATGCTAGTTTAGAAAATTATAGGGATATAATTCCACACCACACATACCACCAACTTTTTATGACTTTGCCCATAGCCACCATGTTATCACATACACATTGTCTTAGGAATAGTGTGGTTATTTTTTTTCTTGTAAGTTCATGTGTTTCAATTCCATATATCCCACATATAGGCAGAAGCATCCAGTAGTTGTATTTCGCATATTACTTACTTCACTAAACATAATCACTTCCTGTTTCATTCTTTTAGTTTTGAAGGATACAATATCATTTTAAAAATTTGTTTAAATTATCTTTATTTATTTATTGGATGGAGATAGAAATCAAGAGGGAAGGGGGTGATAGGGAAAGAGAGAAAAGACACCTGCAACATTGCTTCACCACTTGTAAAGCTTTCCTCCTACAGGTGGTGGTGCACCTGGCTGAACACACATGTTATAATGTAGAAGGATCCAGGTTCAAGCCCCTAGCCTCCAACCTGCATGGGGGAAGCTTCACAAGTGACGAAGCAGTGTTGCAGGTCTCTTTCTCTCTCTTCCTCTTTCTCCCTCTCTTTCCCTCTCTATTTGCCTCCCTCCCTCCACCATCCCTCTTGATTTCTCTCTGTCTCTATCCAATAAAAAAAAAAATTATCAGCATGGCTTGGATGGATTTTAGCATTCTTTAGGGTCAACACTTTTTTTCAAAGTGGAGTTTCAAGAGTGTGGGGGCTTTTTCAGCATTCTTAGTGGGAGCACTGTTATATCTATGGAGCAGGGGCTGAGGTTCTGTTCTTACTAACATACTCAGGATAATAACACATCAAGGATTTTTCTGCCCAAAATAACAGTATTGTTCCCCTTGAGAAACTTGCCTTCCAATTTTACTTTAGGTCTAAAGACTAATGGGAGAAACATACCTCTAATTTTTCATGCAGGTGGGGAAGGCATTTTTCTTTGGTTAGCTCTCCTTGTGAAACAGTCTGTCTTCCCCTCCTCTCTCCATTTCTCTCTATCCTATCCAACAATGACGACATCAATAACAACAACAACAATGAAAAACAAGGGCAACAAAAAGGGAAAATAAATAAATAAATATAAAAAAAAGAAAGGGGAGGTGAACTGGTGCTGCTGATTTTTGTTACTTCCAGGATCAGGTTCTAAGAATTGCTGGGAGAGTTCTCATAATTACTTTGTGCCTGCTGTGTGCTATATATCAAGTCAGATTAGCTTCTGCCTTTTGTGTTTTTTTGCATAGGTACGTAGACAGATAAGATGGGATATAGATCTTTATGTAAATCTTACTAAATTCCAGTAAGCGTGGATAATGATCAGAGGTAAATATTAATAACCATATTTTCCACGGATTTTGAGAGAATACAATACATGTCTAGGGAAAATCAGGCCTTCTTCTCTGAAGAAATCTAATCCTTTCTCCCTGGAGATCTAAAAACTTCCTTCCTCACTGGAAGTGACATATCTGAGGAAGATGACTTTGAGATGTGTCTCAGGATAAACTTGAAAGACTAAAGAAAATGCCCTCCTTTTTGAAGAAAGCAAAGAGTTTAAATTTAATTTTAGAATTCGCTCAGTTCCCTTCTGTGGTTAATAAAAACAAGTCTAGTAAATAACTCAAAAATAAATATTGTATCACCAAGTTTGAATGAAATAGTGTTGTATGGAGATCTTCCAAGATAGGTAGGAAAGAAATTAAGTGGCTTTGTTGACAGGTAGATAGTTGAGCACCATAATGGATTATCAAATGAAGTAATAGTCTCTGTCCTCTAGAGATATTTAGAACTAGGCTAAGTAGTTTGTGAGTGTAAAGATTCTAGGAACCTGGAGCTTGTATTAATTCTTTGATTTAGAGTTGCTGATAAATATCTGACAAGCCAATAAAAGGGAACTTGATTGATGTGCAGGACGTGTTCTCTTCAGTTCTTGTAATTCTAAATATTTAGATCTCTCATGTTGACCAAATTAACTATCAAGGAATTGTGACAATAGATTACTTTTGAAAAGTTATAAAGCACTGAAGTTAGAATGTATTTTCATGAGGCCTTCTCTTGGATCTTAGTTATCTTTTAAATATTTCTTCTCTACCAACGAGATGAATAGTATTACTTTTTGTGTGAAATAGTGTTTTTCGGAGTTGTGAATTATCCTTGATACATTATCATATTCACCATTAGATCTCTGTGGCCACAAGGTCTTTGGCATTTATATTGTAAGTCAGTAGTTATGTAGGTGGAAAGTCTTCCAGACCTTTTGGATTTTCTTGTTTTTTTTGCCCTTAGGGTTATCTGTGGGGCTCTGTACTCTCAATGAGCTTGCTTTCTTTCTTCTTTCTTTCTTTCTTTCTTTCTTTCTTTCTTTCTTTCTTTCTTTCTTTCTTTCTTTCCTTCCTTCCTTCCTTCCTTCCTTCTTTCTTTCTTTCTTTGAGATAGGTAGATGATAGATAGATAGACAGACAGACAGACAGACAGACAGATAAGATAGGGGAGACCAGAGTATTGCACTGCCACTTCAAAACTTCTCCCATGCCAGTGTTCCCATGTGGTGGGATATCTCCCATTGCCCTTGACCCCCTTTAGTTTTTGCTCTGTATTCTGACTCATGGAGTAAAAAAAGTAATTAAAATGAAGCAGAAATTAAATGATATATTCTCTATTTAGCAAACTAAAGAAATAGTATTTGTGACTGATTGTAATTTGGCATAAGCAGCGCCAATGTACGATTCTACAATTTATTAATGAGATTATCATACCAGCTGTGTTCTAATTGCCTGATATTTAGAGGACAGAGGAGATTGTTTTCTTAGACTCTAGGCCCTTTTGCACCTTTGCATAATGAATAATTCAAAGCAAACTCTGTATATGAGATCAGAAGTTCATCCATAAAAGAGTTTTGTCCATAGGGACTTCACTTTTTTTTCCAGTAATTTGAAACTTTATGTTTTTCCCCTTCTCCTTCTTTCCCTCCCTCTCTCTCTTCCTCCCTCCATTTCTTTCTCTTTCATTCTTTCTTCATCATCATGGGATCACTGGAACTTTACCACTCCATACTGACTTTTTCAGGTAGAGAGAGAAAGACACCACAACACCAAAGTTTTCTTCAGTGAGATGGAGGCTGGCCTTAAAGCTAGAGTCATGCATGGCAAGGCAAGTGCACTCAGTGAGCTAGCTATCTTGCTGGCTTTTTTGTTTGCTGTGTATCTGTTAATTTCTTCCCTTTTTTTTTTTTTTTCTATTTTGTTTGACAAGACAGAGAAAACTTGAGAGGGTGGAGGAAACAGACAGAGAGAGAGAAAGACACCTGCACACCTGACTCACCACTTGTGTGGCATGTCCCCTGGGGGGGGGGGGCAGGTCAAACCTGGATTCTTGCATATGGTACTATATGCGTTTGTCTGGGTGCTGCACCACCACCTGGCCCAGCCCCCTATCTTTTGATTTTTGTGTTTACTATCTTGGTCAATATTGTATTTTCTATATTTGTTACAAAATCCAGTACTTGTTGCATCATATACTTTTCCTACCTTATACTGATTTAGATAAAATGTAAGTGGAATCTTTCTGAAAAGTAGTTTCTAGTAATTACTAGAAATTCAAGTAAATGACTATAGGTGTTTTAAACAGCTATATAATCTCAGAATTGTAGTATCTGCTTGGGTCTGTGCATCTGTTTTCCCAGTGGTATCCTTATTTATCTATGGACTTCCAAGTAGTCTCTTCTCTCCAATTTCCCTTCCACTACAGTGAAACTAGCTAAATGCCACCTCCCACCAACTGAGTTCAGTCAGAGCCCAGTGACTTAGGAATAGAATTTCCCTTTGCTACTAAAAACAAATTATTCAGTAAATTACAATCTAGCAGTTCAGCAGAAACAGTTTGTTCCTACATTGTTTTCTGGTTTATCTCTCATAGTTGCTTATATATGTTCAAATGAAACCTTTACAATTTAAGTCTAACTTTAATTGTTACTTGTAAAGAAACTTGTTTTGTCACATTAAGTATACTGTTGATGTATGAAGCGTTGTTTTTTTTTCCTCAAAAGTATCAGAAGTCAGGGTACTTTGAAAAATAGTAATTTTCAAAATAAGTAGGGTGGAAAATGGAGAAAGAAATTTATTGAGTACAATTTAGTGTTGAAATTATGCCCCAGCTTGTCCCTAGACTTTCCTTTCCTTTCTTGTGTATTCTCCCTTTGTTCTTTAGCCTATAATCAAACAGTCTATTCCTGATTTTTATATAATTAAAGGTTAATATCAAAATCCCAGTTGAGATTAGGCCAACCTGAGGTTATCGATTTCTAATGAACTGAGAACTGATGATGAACTCCAGTCTTACTTATTGGCAGTCATAGCTTCCAGGTTGGGCAGAACTCTATTTGAAAATCTTTATTTGTCTTTATTTTATCAGTGATTTAATACTGATTTACAAAATTACATGTCAGCAGCAGTATAATTCCACACTATTCCCACCTCCAGAGTTCTGAATCCCCAATCCCTCCACTGTAAGCCACAGCAGTTTTCCCAAGATTGCAGACCTGGGTTAACTGTCATCTCTACAACTGTCTGTCTACATTTGTACATACTTGCCTCCTTTTTCTTCCAGGTCCAGTCCTCTCTTCCCCTCCAAACCACATAACCCTAATACTATATCTAAATGTCCCTCCCTTTTTCCTCCTCTTTCTCTTGGTCCCAGTGGAGCTGGAGTTCAGAGCTCTCTTATCCTCTTCCTCCTTTCATTTCTCCCCCACTGGGAGTATGGGTCAAAATTATTCTGGGAGTGCAGAAGGTAGGAGTTCTAGCTTCTGTTATTGCTTCTCCACTGGACGTGGGCACTGGCAGGTCAGTCCATAATCCTGGTCTCTTTCTGCCTTTCCCTTGTGGGCTAGAGCTCTGGAGGGGTGAGATTCCAAGACACATTGATGAGGTTGTGTGCCCAGAGAAGTCAGGATCGAAACTGGATAGCATTTGCAACTTGGTGTCTTGAAGGTGGCAGGTATAGAGCAAGACAAAATGGTTAATGAACAGGAATCAAAAAATAGGACTAGAACAGATGAGATTAGGGAATCTTACAGTGGGAGGAAGCTAGAAAGTCCTATGTTTCTAGGGGCCCACAACTAAGGTAGTTTTTGTTTGAATTTGGGAACTAACATGAAGTTGGTTATAAATATAGTTTGAGAAAGTGATGTTAGAGTGGAGAAAAGGGCTAGAAAGTTGAATTAGGGCAAAGAGTAGTTCCCATTCTTGAAATAATTCTGTGAATAAAATTAACTATTTACCTCCATCCACCTGACCCATGGCCCCTATATTTTTTAAGGTATTTATTTACTTATTTATTTATTTATTTCCTTTTGTTGCCCTTATTGTGTTGTTGTAGTTATTATTGTTGTTGTTGTTGATGTCATCATTGTTAAATAGGACAGAGAGAAATGGAGAGAGGAGGGGAAGACAGAGAGAGGAAGAGAAAGAGAGACATCTGCATACCTGCTTCACCACCTGTGAAGCGACTCCTCTGCAGGTGGGGGCTGGAACCGGGATTCTTACGCTGGTCCTTACACCGGTCCTTGTGCTTTGCGCCACCTGCGCTTAACCCACTGCACTACCGCCCAACTTCCAGGGCCATATTTTTTTATATTCAGCACAAGAGCCTGTGTAACCTCTAGGTCCCTATTAGTCTGAACTTGCATTTCATCATCACAGCTGGGAACATTGCAGGCTGCACTCATTTCAGGATCAGTCTTCCTCAAGTGGCAGGGCAACATACCCCACCCTCCTTTTAGTGACTGGATCAGTCTCTACCACCTCTGCTCCATGGTGAGGGCAAGGTCCTGGAAAGGCCCACAAGAGGGCTTTTGATGACATTCCTGATGGAAGTGACCAGTGATGGTGAAAAGAGGGATCCTTTGGAGGTCTAGGCCCATCATATTTGTTTGGGAATTCAAGGATTCCCTGACTAGTGCCCCAGATGATGAGGTGGTGTGATACTGACCAAAAGGGCCGTGTCATTAAGTCAGCCAGTCTCTTGCCCTTATCCAACTTTTGTAGTCCTCACTTTATTTGATGACCTAAGACTTTCTTCCAGTGTGTAAGTGTCATTTGTTGAACCCAACCAGAATTAGGTTTAGGAAATCTGCCTTCTTTGGGCCTTCCTGCTAGGTTGCCAAGCTAATTTGGTCTAAGTCTAATCAATTAGAGAATTTATGATGCCTTCTTTAGGCATTTCAACTACGATTCCAGCTTGATTAGATCTAAGTCTAATCACCAAGGATTATTGAGCCCTTTTACTTTGAGTTATATAATTGCCCCTTGTTTATATATACATGTATACTAGTACCCAAAACCCTCGCCTTTATCTATTATCATTTCATTGATTTTTATTTAAAAGCTGGAAACCCCGTCTTTATAAGAAAACCTAGATATATATATATGGTTCACTTAATTTTCTTTACCTCATGACCTAGAAAAATCACATCTCAGGCTTTTATGGCTCCTATGTCACTAGTAGCTCACCCCACCCCACCCCAAAAAAGAGTTTGATCAACCACTAAACTATCAGCATCAATGCTATTTGGGGAAGATCAATACCACTGTCTTCATGGCATCACTCTTTGCCTCTCATAGCAGTTCACCTCTGTTGTTTTCCATTGGGTTATTAACTTGGAATATGAAGGAGATAGACAGTTTTAACATATACACCATTCTGCTCCAAAACTTAAGAGGAGTCTTAAGCTATTTTTACATGCCAAAAAACAAGTCGCTTTACTCGCAAGGAAGTAGAAGCTGATGCAAAGGTTTTTTGTTTGTTTATTTGTTTGTTTTTAATTTATAAAAAGAAACACTGACAGAAAACATAAGAGGGGTACATCTCCACACAGTTCCCACCACCAGAACTCCATATCCTATCCCCACCCCTGATAGCTTTCCTATTCTTTATCCATCTGGGAGTATGGACCCAGGGTCATTATTGGAGTGCAGAAGGTGGAAGGTCTGGCATCTGTAATTGCTTCCCCGCTGAACATGGGCATTGACAGGTCAATCCATACTCCCAGCCTGTCTCTCTCTTTCCCTAGTGAGGCAGGGCTCTGGGGAAGGTTTTTTAAAGAAATTTAGTAGGAGATGGGAGAGGTAGGATGGGAGTGTGAGATGATAGTTAAGACATTTGCCAATTCTTTGTTTTCTGAATAGCCCTCTCTAAAAAAAGTTTCTCTGCTTTTCACTCTTTATTTTCATTTTGGTTCCAAGTACATTTTCATAGTCATAAAAATTATAGGAAAAATAGCAAACTCGCTGTTTGTTACCAAATTTGGCTTTGTTCTCTTTAGACTTAAGTATCAAACATATATATCAGGCTAGTAGGTAGAAACCAAATTGTTCACTTCTTGACTTCAAAATCACTGCTTTTCAGTGACTACAACTATACCTTTGCTATTACTGTAAAGTATCTGTCTATCTCTCTCTTTAAATTTTTTTATTGAAGATTGTCTTTTACTTAGAATCGTTTTACAGTGACAGTGTTGGGGATGTATTTGAGTAAAAGTTTTAAAATGTTAGTTTATAAAAGCTGTCTTTAAAAGCTTCTCCATATACAAATGATGCTAGATATTCTTGTTTCATATTAATATTGACAACTTCTATCTTTACCTCTCTCCTTAAATTGTACTTTTTAAACTTTTCCAAACATAGTTAGGTCTGAAAATTGTATTCCTATCCTTTCCTAGCACTATCAAGTCATTTTGCTTCTGCAAACCTTATTGCTTCTGCAAACCTTATTGCGTTACCACATACAGTGAAGGATACAGAAGTCATTCTCCACACAAGCCAGGGACTTATGATCAAATTATTTTTCTTCATATAAATTACTTGGTTTCCTTTGGTCCTAAGAAGTGTCAGAATTGTTTTTCTGGGTTTTTTTCTATCTCTGGGTTTCAGTGATTGCCTATGTGTCTACCATACAGGTGCACTACCCTTTAATTTTTTGTGTGTATTGTGTAAAACCTATATAGGCAGTGCTTGGTGATGGCGTATAGAGAATAATGGCAGTATTGCACAGTATGTACACATACTATATTTTTTTCACACTTGTTACATTCAGTTTTATTTCCTCTTGCTCACCCCCCCAAAAATGTAAGCTAGGAAGCATTTTATTTTTCATTTCAAAGCAACATCTGTCAGTTCAAAAGTATAAATACTATTGGTTAATTAGAAGGATATCTTTACGTAATCATCTAAAAACACTTCCACACTTTTATGGTATCAAGGAAAATAATAACAGTTGTAATTTCTTCACCTATGACTTTGTTGAACAGTATTTTATGTATCCATTCATTCATTCATTCATAGAGTGGCAGAGAGAGTGAAAGAGACCACACTACCAAAGCTTCCTTCGGTGCAATGTGACCTGGGCTTGACCCTGGGTCACATACATGGCAAAGCAGCCCTTGAACAGTGTTTTAAAAAACTTTCTTTATTCATATAGCAGATATTGAAAGGTTGCTAAATACCATTCTAGGTGCATAGACTCTTTAACTGTGAATGAAAACAAGGATTCCTGTCACCATGAAGGTTACATTGTTGTGAGAAGCCAGACAATAAGCCTAAACAAACAAAATATATAATATATAAAGAGATTAAAACTGCTGATAAAAAGGAACAATTTTGTAAGACTAACTGGACAAAAGATCACCAAAGAAGAACTACACCAGCTGGACCTAAGAGACAAATTTAGAATAGTACCCAGCAATAACAGAGTACTCATTCTTCTCAAGTGTGCATGGAGCAATCCCAAGAATGGATCATACAGACGACCAGAAAACAAATCAATTAATTCTAATGGATTAAATAATACAAAGTATGTTTTCTGACCACAGTGGAATAAAATTAAAAAATAAGTACCCTCTTGAAATGGGGCCAAGTGGTGGTGCACTTGGTGAAACACACACATTACAGTGTGCAAGGACCTGGTTTCAAGTCCCTGTTCCCTACCTGCAAGGGGAAAGCTTCACAAATTATGAAGCAGGGCTGCAGGTGTCTCTCTGTCTCTCTCTCACTAAAATACCCTCCCCTATCAATTTCTCTCTGTCTCTAGCCAATAATAAGTAAATTAATTGATTTTTAAATTATTGAAAAAGAAAAGAGATAATTTTAAAAATTGGGGAAATTCATAAATGTGTGAAAATCTGCTTGTTTTACAAAAATGATTTATTTTTTAACTTATTTATGGGTTAAAGTTAAACAAAAAATGAGAAAGGGAGATGGCACAGTTGTTAAGCAAACAGACTTTCTTTTTTTTTAAACTGTTTTTTAAATTTATTTATTTATTATTATCTTTATTTATTGGCTAGAGACAGCCAGAAATCAAGAGGGAGGGTGTGATAGAGAGGGAGATAGATAGACACCTGCAGCCCTGCTTCACCACTCGTAAAGCTTTCCTCCTGCAGGTGGGGACCGGGGGCTCAAACCCGGGTTCTTGCACATTATAACACTTGCGTTCAACCAGGTACACCACCACCCGACCCCGCAAAAAGACTTTTATACCTGAGGCACTGCAGGTCCCAGATTCAATCTCAAGACTGCCATAAACCAGAGTTGGAACTGTTCTGGTAAAAAATAAATTAAAAGGTGGGCTGACAGAGATAGCATAATGGTTATGCAAGAGACTTTCCATGCCTAAGTCTCTGAGGTCCCGGGTTCAATCCCTCACACCACCATGATAAGCCAGAACTGAGCAGTGCTGTGGTAAGTGAAAGAAAGAGAGAACACCAGAGCATCACTGGCATGTATGAGTCAGTGATCCAACTCAATACCTCAGGCTTGATTCCAGTGTATCATCCAGTGTATCACCCACTGAGCTATGAATGCATATTTTAAAAATCTCATCACTACATAACCAGTAAGTGAAGGAAGAAACTAATAGAAAAATAAGGAAGTTTTTAAAAAAGGAATCTACATACCAAAGTCAACTAGCTACATACAACTAATACTGAGAGGTGTGTTTATATCTCTAAAGGCAAATGTTAGGAATAAAGAAAAATCTCAAGTAAATAGCCTAACCTCCTATCTTGAGGTGCTAAAAATAAGAGCAAAATACACTTTACTGTATTCAAGAACACGTGTTCGGATCCCCAGTCCCATCTGCAGGAGGGAAGCTTTACAAGCAGTAAAGCAGGTCTGCAAGTGTGTCTCTTTCTTCCTCTATGCCCCACCCCTTCTCAACTTCTCTCTTCCTATCAAATATAAATTAATTAATTAGTTAATTAATGCTGCCAGGAGATGTAGGCTTACCATATATACATCAAGCCCCAGCAAAAATTCCTAGTGGAAATTAAGAAAAAAATGAAAAAGAATTATAAAAGAACACTGTAGGTGACTATATTCCACAGTATTCAGTAGCTTACATAACATTAATCATTCCTAGAATGACACAGACTACCAAACCTGACTTAAGAAATAGACAACTTTAATAGATCTTCAACTAGTAAATAGATTGAATTTAATAGCAAAATCTATACCAGGGAAGGAGCAGGAAACAGGGAACCCAAGCTAATGTGACTTAACCATTGCATTCAATCAAGAAACAGTAATAATACTAATTTGTTTCAATCCAAAATTACATCCAAAAATTAGAAGACGAATCACTTTTCAGTTTATTCTGTGAGGTCAGTTATAGTCTGTCAAAATTTCATTTCTGTATACTTGCCAATTTCATTTCTATATACTTACAATGTACAATTCAAAAGTGCAATTAGGAATATAAGTTATTTATAACAGCTTCAAAATGATTACTTAAAAGGAAATTGAACAAAAGAAGTGATTCACATAAAAAAATGTAAAACAACACTGAACACCACAGTTAACAGAAGAGCTTTGGAAGACTTGTTAAGATGGAAGTATTCTGTCAAGCTGATTCACAGATTCAACCCAATTTCTGTTAGAATCCCAACTTACTTATTCATAGAAATTGACAAGTGATCCTAAAATTTGGACTTGAAGTGTTCAGAGTATCAAAACAGTGCTGCTGCTGTTGTTGTTGTTGTTTTCATTTCAAATATGACTGCTACTAAACTAAACAAAAATAGTAATCAAAACACTATAGTACTTACTAGACTTAGATGTCAATGGAATAAATCTGAAAGATCCAGAACAAGCCTATTTATATTACTTGGCAGCAGATTTTTTGTATATATAAGGAGAACAAAAACTATTTAGTGGAGAAGAAAGAGTCTTCAACAACAATGAAACATCATCTCATCCCTATAAAAATGGCCTTACAGGAACAACATGTGCTGGCAAAAGATGTGGAGAGAATGGAACCTTTCTATACTCTTGGTGGGAATGCAAGTTACTGCAATCCTTGTAGATGACAATCTGGAGATTTCTGAAAACATTAAAAATAAACCTATCATATGACCCAGCAATTCATCTCTTAAGCATCTATAAAAAAACAACTGTCCAAAAAGTTAAGTGCACACCCATGTTTGTGACCGTGTTTATTGCAACAGCCAACATTTAGAAACATCAGAGTGTCCAACTGTAGATTTTACATACCTGTAAAAGATGATGATATTCTACTTAGCTATAAGATGGGTGGATCTATAGGAAATTAGGTTGAATAAGATAAGCCAAAAGGAAAGAATGAATACCAGAAGATGGTTTGGTGGAGCGTGAAATGTACTAATACCTACATTGGGGAAATAGACCTTTGTGACAGCAAAAGTCCTGTAAATTAGCATTTTCTCAATAAAGTGATGTTGGAGTTGAAAAGAATAAACACCAAGAAGAGCCTTCAGACATATCTGGTAGTAAGGCAATGCAGGGGAATAAAATAGTTTTATTTCACAAAATAGGTGAAATTAACTTGAAATGAATAGGAAAAAAAACCTGTATGCATAGCTAAAACTAAAACTTTTCATGCCATGTGTGCTTAACCTGCTGCACTACCGTCCAACTACTATAAAACTTTTCAAAGAAAATATCTGAGTCAACCTTCCTGACACTGGATTTGTCGTTGTATCCTTTGATGACACCAAAAAATGTAAGAAGCAACAACAAAAAAGATAAATTGAATGTCTGAAAAATGCAAACTTTTGTGCTCCAGAGGGCACCAAAATAGTGAAAAGACATCTTAACAGACTGGAAGAAAATATTTGTAAGTCACTTACCTGATAATGGACTTTTAATAAAATCATATAAAGAATTTTTTCAATTCGAAAACTGATGACTGTTTTCAAACAACTAACGATCAGCACTGAAATTTCTCCAAAGAAGGTACAGAAATGGCCAATACCACATGCAAAGATAGATTCTTACCCATTGTTTATCAGCAGGAAAACGCAAATCAGAAAAGAACCACAATGAAAGAGATACCATCTCACTTTCTTATGATGATTATAATGAAAATAACAGATAATAAGAACTGTTCACAAGGATGTTAAAGTCTGGCTGTTCCTCAAAAGGTTAAGCATAGAATTACCATATGACCTAATATTTCCACTTCTGGGAAAATGTCCAAAAGAAAAAATGCAAATGTCCATCCATACATAGAGCTTTTGTATGAATATTCCTAACAACATTAGTCATAATAACCAAAAAAGTAGAGGCCACTTAAATGTCCATCTACCAGTGAATAGTTAATCAAAATATATAGTATATCCATATAGTGGAAAGTTATTGGCCTTTAAAAGGAATGAAATAATTGATAATGTGCTATGACTTGGATAAGCCTTGCCAATATTTATGCCAAGTGAAACAACCCATCACAAAATACATATCATATGATTCCATTTATGTGATTTTTTTTTTTTACTGTAGGCTAATCTATAGATTCAGAAAAAAAAAAAAAAAGCAGTGATTGCCCAAAGATAAGTGAAATGCAGATATAGGAAGGGAGTGATAGTTAGAGGATATGGGATTTATTTTAGAAGTGATGGATGTATCCTAGTTAGTGATGGCTGTGATTATCTGTGAATATGAACATTATTGATGATTTCATTTTACAAAGAGTACACAAAGTTCATTTCCAGCAGGAAGGCGGAGTGTATAATATAGGTGAAGATACTACTATGTGGGTAGCTGAAGCAAGGCAACTAATAGAGCTTCTAATTTAGCCTCACAGTAACCCTGTGAGTTAGATACTATTACTATTCCCATTTAGATACAAGAAAGCAAAAGCAATGTAAAATAATTGTCATCTCTTAAGTAAAAGACACTTGCAAAATAGAAAACACCCTGTTTGATGGAGGTCAGTGCTATTGTTGACATTTCTCATTAATGACTGGAAGAAAAAAACAAAACTCCATTCTGTTTTCTTTACTTGAGAAAACTTCAATAAAATCTGAGGACTTCCTATCCTTAAGAAAAAGAATTAGGGGCAAACATGTTTCTTTCAAGTCATGTTTTTCTTCCTAGAATATCCTTTAAAAAGGTTAGAAAGCTACCTAATGTTATCAGATCAGCTGTTGTTCTAGCATCACAGTCTTGTGAAAATCACTTTCTTTGAAGAGTTGAAATGCCCACAGCATCCTTTCTTTCATAATATTTAATGCTTTAAAATAAAGTCTTTACTACAGACTATAACTTCTCTGCTGTTTTTGGTTGTGGCCTGGCTCTAGTCACTCCATCTGCAGTTTCTACTTAAGGGGTTCCAGCCCTAATGGAAGCTTCTGCTCAATACTCTGGTTTTTAAATAAATCCAGGAAGTCTTTTAACACGATGTAGAGTAGTAATAGGTTCAAGATGACATTTCTCATCACTCAGTTTACTTACTCCACAGGTGGGAGGGGGTGTAATTACTTAAAAACACACAGTATTTGTTTGATGAAATATTGTGCATTTAAAATATATTAATATTGTCTGTAGGTCCTTTCCAGTCTCAGAAAAAGAACTTATTCCACAAAATTGTCAGCAAATATAAGCACAAAAAGGAGAAGCCTAATGTTCCGGAAAAAGGTATTGATACCTTCCATCCTCCATTAAGGTTTCTTGACCACTTCCATTGTGAATTCGTCTTTGAGTAATGCTTCCGTGCACTGCTTTCACATTTTCTTCCTCTTTGCTTGCTTCTGTGTCATCAGCTCCTGGCACGGGCATATTCATTACTTCTAGACTCCACAGCATTACAAAGAGAGATCTCCTTCACTGGGATTCCTACACATTCTTTATTTGTCTCTATTGTCAGAATCAGATTTATATTTGATAAATGTTGTAATCTACTCTTCTTGAACTCTTTGACTTCTATCCTTTTCTCATGTTTGGCAACCTTTATACCAGAACCATGTTTTTCTCTTTCTCGAAACTTTACTAGTTTCATTTTATTATGGGAGAGTCCCATATAGTTATTATACTTTCTCTGAGGTTTGAAGATTCTTGTCAAGTAGATTCCACTCTTTAGTTGTTGGCTCTTTTTTCCTCTCTGTGTACTGCATCATTCCTAGACTTTGCTTCTTGCCATCTTTAGTCACACAAAATGATACTTCCTGAGGTCACTGAAGGCAGAGTACACTCTACCCTTCTTCCTTAACGTGAATATTTGTGCTATTGGTAAGAACTTGATGGGGCCTCTAGCCTCCCTTGGGCTTGTTTGATAATCTTTTTTCCTCTCATAGTTCAGGACTGTTTTCTCAAGAAAGACAAATCTCCCCATCTAGGTTAAAATAGCCATTGTCCTGAAAGTTAGGCTTTTCCCTGCATGCTAGTGTCTTAAACCGGGTGCCTATTTACATCCTACTTTCATATAAGAGCAGTTGTGAAGTCCTTCATGTTTCTGGAATGAGACTTTAAATGTAGGGATCTTCCATGTGTAAAACTAAGTACCTCTGTGTTTCCTATGTGTAACCTTTCACTGTATTTGGGGTTTTGTTTGTTTTTTTGTCTTTACTTCAGCCTTTTAGTTTTGTTTTGTATTTTAGCAAATTTTCTAGTAGAGAAACACAACTATTTAAGTAAAATATCAGCTTTTGTCATCACCATTTAACTGATCTTCAGTTAACCTTGATTAAAGTCATAGAAATTACCTGGCAATGTATTTCCTAAAAAGCAAATTTGTTTAAATTTAATCCATTTCCTCCATAACCTAATTGTTTTAGTTGGCAGGTGCTCTTTTGAAAACTAAGTAGCTGAATTAAAAATTTGCTGTATTTGTGTGGTGATGTTTCATGTTTTTGTTTTTTTATATATTGCCTTATTTCTAAAATGCATATATCTATCTAGAAGAGTTTCATTTTCTTCTCCTTTCTTTCTTTTTTTTCTTTTTTAGGGAGTGGGGATAGATGGTCAAACAAGCAACTCTACTTCGATGCTATTCAAACTTCAGAAGGTAAAAGAAGCAATATTCATTGTATAATTTTAGGTAGTCTGTAATGGAAATGGGATAGCTTTCTAGACTTAAACGGTTACAATTTATGTATATTGACAGCATTGTAAAGTCCTGTCTTTACAACTAAACTGGAGTATTTATTTTTAAACAAAAACATAATATTTTTGATCTACTGAAAATGAGGTTGTG
Source organism: Erinaceus europaeus (assembly GCF_950295315.1). Lineage (NCBI taxonomy): Eukaryota > Metazoa > Chordata > Mammalia > Eulipotyphla > Erinaceidae > Erinaceus > Erinaceus europaeus. Next base: position 95,100,285 of record NC_080170.1, on the reverse strand, counting down.
TGTCTTCCGGGTATTTGCCAAAAGGGTATTTGTGACCGTTAAGCTATGTTAGCAAAGTAATAAGCTCTTCACTATTTACAAGTATGCTGAACATTATAGTTCGTGTTGCAGGAATATTCTCATGGAAAAGAAAAATGTCTATTTGCCCAAATTATTTATTAAACATATTCATGTGTTAAAGACATCAACAAATTTAAATTCAAGTTCATAGTAAATGTGACTTGTTTGGTTGGCATACTTCACATGATCCATATGCCTGCTTCTATGTTATCTACTTTTACAGAAAAATATCAGCAATATCTACATCTAGATTTTTTTCCAGTATTATTGAGACATAATTAACATACAGAAATATATAAATTTAAAGTATACAGCATAAAAACTTAACTTTCATATATTGTGGAGTAATAACCATAATAAATTTGTTTCATACCCATCGTCTAATTCAGATTTTTCTTTTCAAGTTCATTTCATTTTTTTATAAGAACTCTTACAGTAATTCTGGAGATATAGCACAGCAATTTTTAAAAATTTTTTTATTTATAAAAAGAAACATTGACAAAACCATAGAATAAGAGGGGTACAGCTTCGCACAGTTCCCACCACCAGACCTCCGTATACCAACCCCTCCCCTGATAGCTTTCCTACTCTTTAACCCTCTGGGAGCATGGACCCAAGATCATTGTGGGATGCAGAAGGTTGAAGGTCTGGCTTCTGTAATTGCTTCCCCGCTGAACATGGGCATTGACAGGTCGATCCATACTCCCATCCTGTCTCTCTCTTTCCCTACTGGAGAAGGGTTCTGGGGAAGCGGAGCTCCAAGGCACATTGGTGGGGTTTTCTGTCCAGGGAAGTCTGGTCGCATCCTGCTAGCATCTGGAACCTAGTAGCTGAAAAGAGAGTTAATATACAAAGCCAAACAAACTGTTGAACAATTATGGACCTAAAGGCTGGAATAGTGCAGGTGAAGCATTGGGGGGGTCCTTTATTTTGTAGATAGCTAGTAGGCATGTTTTAGTTATATTTCAGAGGGCCTATAGCTATAACACAGCAATTTAAGCAACAGATTTTCATGCCTGAGACTCTGAGGCCCTGGGTTCACTCCCAGACACCACTTTAATCCAGAGCTGAGCAATTCTCTGATCAAAAATAATTTTATTTATTTATTTATTTTAAACTTCTGTTTTTAAAAATTATTTTTATTTATTTATTGGCTAAAGACAGCTAGAAATCGAGAGGGGAAGGGGAGAGAGAGAGAGAACTGCAGTCTTGCTTCACCACTCATGAAGCTTTCCCCCTGCAGGTGGGGGCCACGGGCTTGAACCCGGGACCTGGCACACTGTAACGTGTGCTACCAGGTGTGCCACCATCCGACCCCTCAAAAATAATTTTAAAAATTCAAAAAACAAAGAACACTTAGATCCTAACTCTTATTACCAACTCTCACATTTATCAGTATTACACAGTAGTGTTAAAACTATAATCACCATGTTATTTATTATATCCTTAGTACTTGTTCATCTTATAAATAGAAGTATCTGCCTTTGACTACCTTTACCCACTTCCTCTTCCCTCCTCTTGCCCTCCAACCAGTTTACCTACAAGACTGATCTCTTTTTCTGAGGTGTGTGTTTGTTTTTTTAGATTCTACATATAAGTGATATCATACAGTCTGACTCACTTCATTTAGCTTAACAGTCCTACGACCCATCCATGTTGTCACAAATATCATGATTTCTTTTTATGACTAAATAATGTTTCACTGTGTGTATATTTATGCTCCAGTTCTTCCTTATCCATTCTTCTGCCAGCAGACACATTGTTTTCGTATCTTGACTTTTTTAAATAACACTGCTCTTAATACAGGAATACAAACAATTCTTCCACAAAATGTTTTTATTTCCTTTAGATGTATTCCCAAAAGTGAAATTGCTGGATCATTTAGTAGTTACACTTTTACTTTCTTTTGGGAGCCTCCATATTATTTTTTAGGCTTAACCAGTTTACAACTTCTATGGAGTATGATGTCTATACTAATTCTGCAAAACAAAATATGAGTCCTTATTCTGCTCTCAGCATTAAATTGTAACATCCCCCAAATGATACATTAGCACTTGTTTATTTTTACAGATTTAGTCATATAAAGCACTAGTGACCGGAAGTACCTAAAAGAGGCATTTAAGGCTATACCGTTCTTTACTTAACAATGGTACTATTTTTACATGTTTTTTTCACTTGTTTTTTAAATAATGAGAGCTCTACCGCATATAAATGTCCCATACTAATTAGCACCTTCGTAAGACATTGTTTACCTTATTATAATTCATTCTCCAGGCTTAAGTGTGTTTGTAATGCATGTTTGGGGGTGGGTAAATGAGTAAGTCTGGCAATACATAAACCATAAATTTCCTTTCCCTTCTAACACTTGATTTTATTACTGTGATATATTGAGAGGATAGTGTAATGCTAAAAATACTATGTTCTGTAGCCCTCATTTTCTGCCCCTTGAGGGGCAGATAAGTATGTTAATTTTGAATCTTCCAAGCAGTCCCAGGAGATTAGTGGAACTAGAATGATTATTCATGATATTTCATTATATTTATTATCATACATGGAACAAAACTTTAGAGAACATGCACTAAAAACTGGATATACTTTAATGTATGGTGAAAATTCATTTTACATGGCCAGGAAATAATTAATCGGTTTTGAACATTGTAAATTACCAGTCACTTAAAGTGACCTTTTTTCATTATTTTCATACCATCCAGTACATTTGCTTGTTCAGGTAGTGACTATGTGCTTTGCAAATTATCCAGGACCTGTGTTTTATCCTTTCTTTCATCTATGATTCTGTTACTACTTTATTAAAACTTTTCTTTGGTGAGAATAAATATATATGGATATAAAATGAAACAACAATCAAGATAATTTTAACATGTGTAAGCTGTCCCACACAAAAGCCAGACAGAAATATGTATTTGTATCTGATGTCTGTCACAAAAATGTTAACTTGACTGAGACTGTGCAGCTATTAACAGTTTCTGACTTAGGTTAAGGTGGGTGACTTAAAGTTCATTCCACTTTATACCAACCAGGATATAATCTACATGAAATTTGTGGGGTTTTTTTTAATACCAGAAATCTTTTGATTCTTAGTAATATGTATGAAATATATATGTGACCTTAAAATATGTTTATGCATTTTCCTTAAGATTTAAATCACTATACCATGTCTTGAACCTTTTTCATGTCACAAGAAAAAAAAGATAGAGAAGATTGCATGTTACCTAGAGTTTAAACTAAAGTTATCAGATAAGCCTGTATTTATGTTTCCCACTGAGTTATGGTGTCATATGTACATGCTAAAGTTAGAGGTTTTATATATTCTAGTAATAGTGATGATGACTATAATTAATGCTTAATATTGCCTTATGGTTTGCAGAAGACTTTCACTTTTTTTTTGGTTTTATTATTTTTATTTTATTTTTAAAATTAAAAAAAAATTTTTTTTTTATTTAAGAAAGGAGACATTAACGAAACCATAGAATAAGAGGGGTACAATTACGCACAATTCCCATAACCTGATCTCCATATCCCATCCCCTCCCCTGATAGCCTTCCCATTCTCTCTCTGGGAGTATGGATCCAGGGTCGTTGTGGGTTGCAGAGGGTGGAAGGGCTGGCTTCTGTAATTGCTTCCCCACTGAACATGGGCATTGACTGGTCGGTCCATACTCCCAGTCTACCCCTCTCTTTCCCTAGTAGGGTGGGCCACTGAGGAAGTGGAGCTCCAGTACACATTGATAGGATCGTCTGTCCAGGGAAGTCTGGTCAGCATCTTGCTGGCTTCCGGAACCTGGTGGCTGAAAAGAGAGTTAACATACGGGGGCCAGGCGTGGCGCACCTGGTTAAGCGCACACATTACAGTGCACGAGGATCTGGGTTCAAGTTCCTGGTCCCCACATGCAGGGGGAAAGCTTCACAAGTGGTGAAGCAGGGCTGCAAGTGTCTCCCTGTCTCTTCTGCATTATTCCCCCTCCCCTCACAATTTCTCTCTGTCTCTATTCAAAATCAATATTTTTAAAAATTTTTTTTAAAAAGAGAGTTAACATACAAAGCCAAACAAATTGTTGAACGATCATGGACCTAAAGACTGGAATACTGCAGATGAAGTGTTGGGGGGTATTCCCTGCATGCTCTTGTGTACTTCTGCTTTCAGGTATATATTTTCCCTTAGTTTATGGGCACGGGTGAACCTATGCTCTATCTCAGGGGACCTGGACTATATCTAGGTTTGGGGACTTTATTGGGGAGTGGAACACCTGGAATGGAATTAGAGAATACTAAGAAAGGAAAGGCCTCACCCGAGTGATGAAGCTGAAGGGTTGTCATTCCACACCTGAAGTCTCTGGTCACAGTCTGAAGTGAAGCATGCTGGCTTGGCACTCATTGCATTGATTAGGTTGCGATCCACTGATGCAATATTATTTGATTTGAATTGAGAGCAGCATGCAGAAAAGTGGGCCTCACCCTAAGGTCCCAGGACTGGGGGAAATATAGGTTCTATAGTGTAAATGTGAGGTTCCTGTTGTCTTAGGGTTCAAGAAGACAATAGATAGTTATTGTTATCGTCACATTATTTTGTGATAGGGTTAACTTTGGAAAGTCCCTTTGTTAGGGTTTGGGGTATAAGATAATAATATAATAATAGTTTTTGTAAAAACTAATCTTGGCAGCAGCCCCAGTGAATTAAAGAGCATTTTATTACACCCTCAAATACATGTGAAGGAATTTAAGCCTGAAGCAGGATGGAAAGAAAAACAGAACTCTTTCCCCTAAACCACATTAGCTTTGATTATTTAGGTCTATTTGAAGACTTTTTAATTTTTATTTATAAAAAGGAAACACTGACAAAACCATAGGATAAGAGAGATACAACTCCACACAGTTCCCACCACCAGAACTCCATATCCCACCTCTTCCCTTGATAGCTTTTCTATTCTTTAACCCTCTGGGACTATGGACCCAAGGTTATTATAGGATGCAGAAGGTGGAAGCCTGGCTTCTGTAATTGCTTCCCTGCTGAACATGGGCATTGGCAGGTCAGTCCATACTCCCAGCCTGCCTCTCTCTTTCTGTAGTGGGGCAGGGCTCTGGGGAAGTGGGGCTCCAGGACACATTTGGTGGAGTCATCTGCCCAGGGAAGTCCAGTTGGTATCATGGTAGGATCTGGAACCTGGTGGCTGGAAAAGAGCTAACATATAAAGTCAGACAAAGTGTTTACTAATCACAAACCTAAAGGTTGGAATATTGCTGATGAAGATTTGGCGTCTCCATTTTGTCAATAACTAGTAGGCCTGTTTTAGTTATATTCCAAAGTGCCCATGACTATACTAGTTTTTTTCTGAGCCTGAGATCTGATATGCAGGTGGACCCAGGTTATTGTCTGGGGAGATAATGTCATGACTGGGAAAAGGGCTAGATCAGGGAAGAGAGTAGCTCCCAAATACGGGACAGGTGTATAAATATTGTTGACTTAAACCCCATTGATTTGATCTGGGACCCATATTCAGCTTAGGAGCCTAATATAGACTGTATATAATCTCTGCATCCCTGTAGGTCTGAGCTTGCATTCTGTGGTCATGAGTAGGAATGTTCCTACTCATGTCTGAAGACTTTTAACTCACAGTTGTTCTGAGGTTGAAATTTTAAAATCTTAATCTAACAGGAAAACACACACAAACAGGGGCAGTTGGTGTTGCACTTGGTTGAGCGCGCACATTAGAATGTGCAAGGACCAGGGTTCAAGCCCCCTGTCCCTACTTGCAGGGGGGAAGCTTCACAAGTGCTGAAACAGTGCTGCAGGTGTCTCTCTGTCTCTCTCCCTTTTAATCTCTCCTTCCCCTCTCAATTTCTCTCTGACTCTATGCAAAATAAATGGGTAAATAAGAAAAAAGATACAAGAAACACACACATGCACACACAATGAATCTCATACTGAGTCTTTTAAGATTAGTTTCTTTTTAGTGTAATGTTCTAATTACAAGGGAGAAAAATCCAGGTATATTATTAGATTTTCAAACATTACTTACAGCACTCAGAATAACTTGTTCTCTTTTCTCAAGTTTGCAGTGATTGCTATATAAACATCAGCAAGGTCTCTTGAGATCTTAAATAAGACTCATTCATTTGATACTTTCTCCTGTGTTCCATTCAGTGCCTTACTGTTTTTCCCAACATGTGGGAAACCTTCCAAAAGCAATGAGATTCCAGATTTGGCAATAATTTCATTGCAAGTTTGATTCCCTTGTTAGAATGTGATTTCTTGACTCCAGAACACCCTTGTGACCTCTTGGGAGTACACTACTAGTGGAAGGATGCTTTCCAAATAAGCCACATTTTGAAAGCAGAGTTTAGAAAATAAGACAGTCTCGTATTGCTACATCCTTAATGTTGCTCCAGGAATGCACTCACATTATCACTCTCAGATGATACTCTCCAAGTATGGAAATGATTATGGTTGAGTGTAAAAACTAGCTCTGTGGACTTGTTTTGCAACGCTTAAGTAGCTTTGTGTGTTCAATTATAAGCCAAAAGAGAAAATGACTGCTTTGGTTTTAGAGGGCAAGTCCTTTCTTTTTTTTCTTGCTTCCATTAGTTTTACTGGAAGAAGGAAGAAAAAAAGACTGGCCGCCTTGGTACCCTGATTTAGGAAGTTCCCTTCTTTGAACTTTTTTTTCCTGCCTCTCACTATAAACTTTTTATTGGTTTTCTAATGTTCGATTCAGATCTAGAGTTTCTTTGACATAGCCTTACTTGCCTCCTCCAATTCTTCAGTCTAGAAGACCCTCCCTCAGTGCTGAACCTGAAGTCTGTTGTTGATCTAGGTCACCGACAAGACTATTCTGGATGTAACTTGCCCCATCCTTGGCTGTGGCAAGACTCTCACCTCCTTGTCTAAGCTCTAACATGACCATATTCCAGAGCGTTCTGAAATGTCACTGATCTGTAGGTCCCATGATTATGTTTACTCCTTGATCTAATAATAGGCTTCTGCGAGATGACATGCAGACAAGTGGTAATGCATGCTATATATGAGAACTTCCAGTATCCCTTTTTTTTTTTCCCCTCTTCAACTTGGTCAGCATCTGATTCACTCTTTTACTTTCGCCATACTACCAACCACTGGGACTGTTGGCCTCCCTTGCTTGCCTTTGATTCCCTGGAGCTTTGCCTGCTGGTTTCTGAGCTTTCTCTAGACCCAGTCTGTCTGAACTGCATTTAAACAACATCTCCCGTTTACAATCCCTGTGCAACCAAGTTCTTGCCTTCTTACTATGTTTTTACTAATTTTTCTAGAATACACAGGGAAAGCAGAAATTTTGAGTAGAAATGAACCCATTTAAAGGACCACTAAAAGAAAAAAAAAATCCAATGCTGTTAAGCCAAGGGAATACTCTTCCCAACATTACTATTCTGGAATGTTGTTTTTGTTTTGTTCTTGCTAAGACCCTGAGTCTGGTCTGTGAAGAAAAACAGATAGAACCATAGAACTTTACAGGAATAAACCATGTGCCATGTTCCATAATTAGCAAATTAAAAATCAAAAGTGCAGCCAGGAAGGTGGTCCACCAGCCGGAGTTTAGGACTTGCAAATGTAAGGCCTGGGATTGGCCACCACATAGGTTGAAACAGTGCTCTGGCCACTCCCCCGCCCAGTCATCAGAAATAAATGAGTCCTTAAATATTAATATTATAACAAAAACAAGTGTAGAATCCTGGTCTCTGTGTCTGTGCTACAACATCTTTTATGTAGGTGTCAAGTCTTCTCTCCTTAATCTGTGGGCACTTTTCTGGTGTCTATGTTTTGTCTTTGACTTCATTGGCTCTTTCCAGTAGCTTTTTTCCAGTATAATACAGAGTTTTTCTTTGAAACTCTGCTATACCTATTTCAATAAGGTCTGGATTTTTTTTTTCTGGGAAGAGGAGGGATCCTCAATGTTTTATCTGAAAGGTCTGTATATAATGTAGTGATCAAATTCAGCTAATGGATCTGGATAAGAATCTAGACATTCTTAATCTCTTTTTTAAAAAAAAATTTTTAATACTAATTTATTCCTTTTTGTTGCCCTTGTTTCTTTATTGTAGTTATTATTGTTGTTGTTGGATAGGACAGAGAGAAATGGAGAGAGGAGGGGAGACAGAGAGGGGGAGAGAAAGATAAGCACCTGCAGATCTGTTTCACCGCCTGTGAAGCGACTCCCCTGCAGGTGGGGAGCCGGGGGCTTGAACCGGGATCCTTAAGCCGATCCTTGCGCTTTGCACCACCTACGCTTAACCTGCTGCACTACCCCCCGACTCCCTAGACATTCTTAATGTCTTGAACATCCAGTAGAGGTTATTTCATACTCATTGTAAACCCAAATGCTGGCATCTTTATACCTAGCAGAGGACTTGAATGTTTCAACTAAACAGTCATGGAATATCGCTGGAGTGTTTCTAACCAAATTATCTTCATTTTGCTAATAGCTTTTATTGAAATTTAAAGATATTGTAAATAAGTACTATCTCTAGCCTATTTGTGTAAGTTAAATACCAAAGTTATTTTTATTTCTACCAGAGTTCTGTTCAGCTCTGGTTTATGGTGGTAAGAGAAATTGAACTTGGACTTTGAAGCTTCAGGCATGAAAACTCTATTTTCATAATCTAATTGCTATCCCCCCCTTCTCCTATTTTTTTTATTACTTGATTGAGTAGATATTTTGGAACATTGCCAAATCACTTTTTAAGTAGCTGTTATCTTAAGCCTGCCCACACACAGCCATCTATTGTGTGATGTGCTTTCTGTTTTACATCTTTTTTTTGTGATTAGAATTACTTCTCATTTTTATATTTTAATTTTATTAGTGACTTATATTGATTTATACAATTATAAGATAATTGGTCTAATTCCAAACTGTTCCCAACACCAGAGTTATGTATCTCCATTCCCTCCACGGAAAGCTACAACAGTTCTTCCAAGGCTGCAGATATGGGTCAACTGTTATTTCTACAACCATTTGTCTATATTTGTATATATTTGCCCATTTTTTTCCCCTGGTTTTGTCTTCTCTTTTCCAGGTCACACCTACAACAATCACTACTACTGAATGTCCTTCCTTTTGTCCTCTTCTCTCTCTGGGTTCTGATGGAGTTCAGAGACCTCTGGTCATCTTCCCCCTATCATTCCTCCCCTGCTGGGAGTATAGATCTAAATTATTTTGGGGGTGAAGAAGGTGGGACTTCTGGCTTCTATATTTGCTTCTCTGATGGACATGGGTGCTGTCAGATTGATCCACACCCCAGCGTCTTTCTGTTTTTCCCGAGTGTGGTAGGTCTCTGGAGTGGTGAAGTTCAAGGACACATTGGTGAGGTTGTCTGCCCAGGAAAGTCAGGATAGAATCATGATTACATCTGCAATTTGGTGGCTAAAAGGGGACAAGATATAGAACAGGACAAAATGATTAATGAACAGGAACCAAAAAGTAGGAATACAGCAGGTGAGAAGAGGGATCTTAGTGTGGAAAGAAGCTAGGAAGTCTATTTCAGGTATGTACCTGGGCTGGCGGGGGGGGATGACTTTTGTAGCTTTGCTTCAGTTTAATAGCTATCATGGAGGTGGACAAAAATATTGTCTCAGGAGATGGTGTCACGGTTGAGAATGGGGCTAGAAAGTTGCATTAGGGCACAGGGTAGATCCCAATCTTGAAGAAAATCTATTAATAAAACCAACTGTTTAGCTCATCTACCTGACCAAGAGCCAATATACATTTATAGTTAGCACAGAAGCCTGTATAACTTCTTGAGTCCCTGTCAGTCTGAGCTCAAAGTTCATGGTCATAGCTGGGAACATCCTAGGTTGCACTCACCTCCAAAGCAGTGTTCCTTGAGTGGCAGAGTAGGATCACCCAACCTCCCTTCTGAGAGTGGGGTAGTCCCTATATTTGCTACTTTATAGGGAGGACAAACTCCTGTAGTGGCCGCTTAGAGGGCTTATGCTGACATTCCTGATGGAAGTGACCAGTGATGGTGGAGAGAGGGCTCTATTAGAGGTATAGGCTCATCATATCTGTGTAGGAATCCAAGGATTCCCTAACTAGACCCCAGATGATGGCATGGTCTGGTGTATTAACCAAAATGTCCTTATTAAGTGAGCCCTTATTTAACTTTTGTAATCTTATTTTATATCTGAGGAGCTTAGACTTTCTCCCAGTTGTTAAAGTGCTGAGTGTCATGTGTTGTATCCCATTAGTATTAGGTTTATGGGATACAACTCCTCTGGGCAGTATATTTGACCTAACTATGCTTTGTGCCCTTTAGGGGTATCAGACAATCACCACATCTTAGATACTGACAGGTCCAAATGGCTTTGTTCTATCTAACCTAAGGTTGTAGGTAACTTAGATACTGAAAAAAATAGAAAACTATATATATATGGGGTCAGACAGTAGCTCAGTGAGTTAAGCGCACATGGCACAAAGCGCAAGGACTGCGTAAGGTTCGAACCCCCGGCTCCTCCACCTGCAGGGGAGTCACTTCACAAGCAGTGAAGCAGGTCTGCAGGTGTCTATCTTTCTCTCCCCTTTTTTGTCTTCCCCTCCTCTCTCAATTTCTCTCTGTCCTATCCAATAACAATGATAATAACAATAATGATAAATAACATTGGCAACAAAAGGGGAAAAATGACCTTCAGGAGCAGTGGATTTGTAGTGCAGGCACCAAGCCCCAATGAAAATCCTGGAGGCAAGATAAATAAATAAATAAATAAATAAATAATATATATATATATATATATACATACAAATATATTTTTAGAGATGCTTGAACAATTTAAGCCCAGTGCCATAACTTAATCATCTGCCATAACTTAATCATCTTACATATCTGAAACATTACTTAGGCTAAAGAAAGTATCTGTACTCAGACTAAAGAAAGTATCTGTACTTTATGGTCTAGGTAGTTAGCTAACTTGAGGTATTAAATCAATCCCCAACATGTTAAGTTGATAGTGATTTATGAGATTATAAAGTAATAGGATTGTAACTTCACACTGTTCCCACCACTGAAAGTCTGTCCCCTTCGCCCCCCACGTCCCTAGATAACCACTAGTTTTCCACAGTCTGGGTATGGACTGGCCTTTTGTTTGTTTGTTTCAAGTTCTGTGTTCAGTTCTCCTAAGTTCTAAATATGAATGAAACCATACTGTAGTTTTCTTTTACCATCTTACTTCACTAAGCATAATCTTCTCTAATTCCATCCATTTTATCCCAAAGGACCCATTTGTTTTGAAATAAGAAGCCATAAATCAACCTCTGAAAGGCAAAGATATTACAAATTCACTGCCCCCTTTGCTCAAGATTGATCCTAAACCCATTAGAAAACTAGATTTAAAAAAATTATTTGATTCTGGGCTTTACTCACCACTCCAAGCTGACTTTTTCTTTTTTCTTTTCTGACAGAGCAAGACAGAGAAGTGTGTGTGTGTGTGTGTGTGTGTGTGTGTGTGTGTGTGTGTGTGTGTGTGTGTGAGAGGGGGGGGGGGAAATGGGGGGGGGGTAACCACAGCACTGAGCTTCCTTCAATGAGGTGAAAGCCAGGCTTGAGCCTGGGCCCTGCACTCTCCAAATAAGTCATTTTGCTGGCCCTAGATTAATAGAATTAAATGAAGCCTGTGCAAATGTTTATACCAGAAATTTCATTTTCTTACATCCTGAGTTATCCTTGCTCTGTTCCTTCCTTCTATTTCAGCTTTTCCCCCTTGTATTATGTAATCTTATTTCCAGCATCTACGTTTACATTCACCTTCTGAGAAGCACTTTCAGGAATTCTCATGTTTAGTTTGCATGGAGTTTGTCATGTCAAACTTTTAATTTCCTGAACCATGCCACTTTCAGCTTTTTCAAAATCAGTTTCTATTCCTGTATTAAGAGAATGGATAATTTAAGAAATGGAGAGATGTTTCTTTCCCCTACCCAAAATCCATTAGCTAATCGGACTTTTAAACATACCAGTCAGGAAACTTGACAACTAAAAGTTTATCTGCCTATTCTTGTCTTTTAAAAACTAAGGGAAAAGAGAGAGGGAAGAGCTCCTTAGGAAATGAGTATATAAGAGAAAAAGGGGCAGGGCAGCAGACACACCCAGTTAAGCACACATAGTATTTTGCTCAAGAACCCGTGCAAGGAACCAGGTTTGAGCCCCCATTCCCACCTGTAGCAGGGATGCTTCATGAGTCTGAAGATGTCTTTCTCTCTCTCTTCCTCTCCATCTCCCTCTCCCCTCTCAATTTCTCCCTGTCCTATCAAATAAAACTGGCGGGGGTGGGGAGGAGGGGGAGAAAATGGCCGCCAGGAGCTGTGGCTTCGTAGTGTCAGCATCAAGCCCCAGTGATAACCCTGTTTGAAAAAAGAAAAAAATATATATATATTTAAAAGGAAAAAAAAAGATATAAGCATTCCCAAACTATTTGAACAAACTCCTCAGTGGCAAGTGTGTTCCTTATTCTTGACACAGTAGCCCAGGACATATGCTTATGCTATTAGATGATTTGCTGGCATTATAATTAGTAATTGGGATAACTATTGATAAAAGTAACTTCCAGGACATATGCTTATGCTATTAGATGATTTTCTGGCATTATAATTAGTAATTGGGATAACTATTGATAAAAGTAACTTCTAAAGGAGCCTTGCTGCCATGTGTCTATTCATTAAATTATTTCACTAAGGACTTCCACCTGGTCCTAGAATTCAGCCAAAAGGAAAGAATTCCATGATTTACTTTACCAGTGTTCACCCTGTTTTCACTGAGCAGTCAGTATGTACAAAAGAGGGTCAGTTCAACCTGGTAATTAAAAGCAAATTGTAAATGAAGAATGTATTTAATCTCAGTGTGCTCAGAGAAAAGGAAGCTTCTTTTATTATCCTCTCTAGATCATCTAGCCCAAAAGGATCTCAGATAAGAGACATGTGTTGACCACATAGAGAAATTACTCATTGAGACACAGTTTATCCATATTTGTATATGCTCTTTCTCCCCACCAACCTGAAAGAGCCAAACACTTATAGCATGTTAATATAATGGTTTCTTAGTTCAGTATTCTGTTAAAAGAGAATTGTAATTCTCTGCACTTAATTTATCAAAGCAGAAATAAATAAGTATATTCTCTTTAAGTTATAATCAAAATTTTTTCCCACTAACACTTTTAAACTCTGAGTGTAAGTTCTTTTCAGATGGATCATATATAGAGATTTTTTTTCTCCCTTCAAAAATGTTTGTGCCTTGTGTTTTTATGTGTAATATTATATAATTTGTCCTATTACAGCCATATTTTCAGAAGACAAAAATACCACAGAGCCCGCTCACAAGATTAAAAATGTCCCACCTATTTCGAACACTCCAGAGCCAACAACAATGCAAGAACCCTTGGTTGGCAGCCAAAAGAGAAAAGCAAGGAAAACCAAGATCACACACCTTGTCAGGACAGCAGATGGCCGGGTATCACCAGCAGGAGGTACTTTGGGTAAGAAGAGGGAGCTTTAAACAGAGATAAGCAAAACAAGCACATGCCCTTCATGACCACATTAACCAGCAGATGTCTTTATTGCAAAATGGGTCTGTTCTGTGGGTTTAGTGGCAGCAACAGTTTCTCTTGGTGGATCCCCTTGAGAACTGTTTCTCTGCACACTCCGAATTGGTAAGTTTCATCTGTGTACCAATCTTAACTTTTTTGAAGAGCATATCTGGATTTCCTAGAAAGGAAAGGTAATGTTCAGTACTGTTCAGACTTCTTCCCTTTCTCAGCATGCACAGAAACAGTTTTGATTAAGTAAAATTCCAAAGGATCTACACTTGAAAAAATACTCAATGAATCATTACTTTTCCATGTTCCACTCTTCAGATCACTACAAACCTGTTTATATCTGGTATTTACACCAATAAGTTATAGAACTTCAGAAATCAACCAGCCTTTCCTATAAAGCTGGTCTAGATGATTACGAGAGCCTACGGGTGCTTCTGGATTAGTTTCTAACCTAATATATTACTAGTTTTTAACTTAGAGTGGTTTTTTTTCACTGTCAGTTGTGTTTTGTGATCTCTTCTTCTTGATGGCCTCTATGCAGCATAAATACCAGTGAGGAAGTGAAGTTAAAGAACAGGAACCAGAATGACACTGAGCATACTCCTCTCAAATCTTGTGGCATTACACCAACTCAGCATCAGTAGTTTTACTTCTGCCTTTCAGCACCTCTAGCATCTCATTCTGTCAGCCCTGAAGGAGTCTTCCTTCCATCTCCCCTAATCCAATTTCCATGAAAAGTCCTAAAGTCCATAATGATGTCTATAAATAGGTGTGTGTGTGTGTGTGTGTGTGTGTGTGTGTAAATGTCTTTTGAGAACAATCAACAATATCTGTATCAGAATTGTTTGCTGAGATGCAGTTAGAAGACAATGAATTTTGTTTAGTTTTACACATGTAGTTTATTAGAATTATAATTTTTTTTAAAACCCCAACTTCACTCTATTATATAAGAGGTGAAATTCCAAGAGGTAGTTTTGTTTCTGAATATATTCAATTAAGTAGGAGTTGGATAAGGAGTAGAATCTGGTTTTTGTAGATGTTTAATCCAGCAGTCTCCTCACTCATTTCCATTATGGGTCTTTTCTGTGATTTTTATTTTATAGATTGTTAGTTAGCATAATTTTCCCTTGCCAGGAGAATGAAAGACTCTAGAGAATATTCCCATTTTTTTTAAGAGAGCACATAGCACTTGCATATCCTAATATATGGCATTTACAGCTTTTATCAATTACTTCCTATCTTTGAAAGGTTTTAAAATCGTGATGAAGAATTCTCTATAGTGACTCCATGATGAAGGAAGTACATTTATGTTTAGTATTTATTATGTTTGTACAGCATCTCATAAGTACCAGTGGGCCCTTCATAAATGCCAGCAGACCCTTTCTCTTCCATATAAGCAGTCTTCACGAACAGAAATGGTTTGGGACCTCACTGGGATTGGTTAATAATATG
Source organism: Erinaceus europaeus (assembly GCF_950295315.1). NCBI lineage: Eukaryota > Metazoa > Chordata > Mammalia > Eulipotyphla > Erinaceidae > Erinaceus > Erinaceus europaeus. The sequence continues at coordinate 95,085,210 of NC_080170.1, read as the reverse complement.
AGAATTAATTTAGTTATCTTCATTGTGGATATCATAGCATATTGAATGTATAGCTTGTCATAGGGCATATGTGGTAGAATCATCGTCTGGATTTTTTTTTAATGATTATTTTCCCTTTTGTTGCCCTTGCTTTTTATTGTTGTTGTAGTTATTATTGTTGTTGTTATTGATGTCATCATTGTTGGATAGGACAGAGAGAAATGGAGAGAGGAGGGGAAGACAGAGGGGGGGAGAGAAAGATAGATACCTGCAGACCTGCTTCACCACTTGTGAAGCGATTCCCCTGCAAGTGGGGAGCCAGGTGCTCAAACTGGGATCCCTACACTGGTCCTCATGCTTCGCGCCACATGCACTTAACTCTTAACTCGCTGCACTACCACCCGACCCCTATCATCTGGATTTTTAAGGATCCTTTTACAGCATCCATAGACTCTTTTGCAGAAGTCATTGGTTTTATTCTGGCCAAACTTCTTTGTTCCCTTGCTCACTCCAAGACTGACCTATCCTTTGACCTTGAAAAAAAACACAGCTTCTTTTCTGCTCAGCTTCGGGGCACTGCACTGCCCATGGTTGCAATTGGGCTTCATAAAAGAGTTTTGTTATCATGGGAGAACAGACTCTGTAAAAATCCTTTGATAGTCGACAGATGACAAAAGTGAAAAGAATATTAGCCCAATACACATTGTCTAGTGCAGAGTTTTCTCTGCTCCCCGTCTCTGGAGAGAACGGAGTGATTCTCTCGTGATGAATTTCCCTTTCGTTACAGATGACAAACCAAAGGAACAACTGCAGAGGAGTCTCCCTAAAGTAATCGAGTCAGGCTGCAATGATGAATGCTCACACAATGCTGAGACTATGGAGACGAGGAGCAGCACTCCTGAGATGCCCGCTGTGTCTGCGTTCTTTAGCCTTGCTGCACTGGCTGAAGTGGCCGCCATGGAAAATGTGCACAGGTTCGTGGTGGGAAGCCTTACTCTGCCAGGGCTCTGGGGCTCCTGTTAAACTTTGTCTCCATACTTTAAAACAAGGAGAAAACAACATGAAAACCAAAATCATCCTTTCTCTCATGAATTGTGATATTGTTTGCTTTGTATCAGGGTTCCTGAGACTTGGTTAATGAGTAGTTGTGTTCATGTAAGGTGCTACGAAAGTACATGTGCTAGTTAGCAGTGTGAGAAATGTAAGAGTACATAGCCAGGCAAGTGTTTTAACTTTGAGTCTGTTAATCTGTGGCTAACCTTCATTTCTATGTAAAGCCTGAGAGAGCAGAGAAGCAGTACTATTAATGAGTGAGCATGAGCTTTGGCATTCCATCTCTGACCTGAGATGACTGCTAACGCTGCCCCTGGCAAACTACAAAGTCTGGAACAAGATCATTAGCCTCATTACTGTGAATTTTTCCTTCTATAAGATGGGAATTGGTGGTTTCTCTTAAAGATGTTATGGGGGTGGGGGAGGCTTGGCAGTGGCACATCTGTAAGTACATGTAATACCACATGCAAGCACTTGGGTTTGAACCTTTGCTCCGCACCTGCAGCAGGGACGCTTCACAAGCAGTGAAGCAGGTCTGCAGGTGTCAGTCTTTCTCCTTCTCTATCTCCCCTCCCCTTCTCTGTTTCTCTCTGTTTCATCGAAGAAAAAAGGAAACAGAAATGGCTGCTGGGAGCAGTGTGTTCATAGTGTAGGTACCCAGCCCTAGCGATAACCCTGGAAATTAAAAAAATAATGGTATCTGAGGTCTCAGTGCTGGTACTTACTAAATACCTTACCAAAGGGTGGGCTGGTAACAGTGGCTGTATTGAGAGAAGACAATATTCAGAGGAAAGAGCTTTATGGCCAAGGAAAGGTCTGATGTTTCCCAGCATTCTATGTGCAACAAAGTAATTTACGTCTCTGAGCCTCCATTTTCTTGTTCTACACAGTGTAATGATGTCCACAGAGGACCTCAAAGTTGTAAGGATCAGCTGAGATCATAGATGTTAAAGACTTTTGAACTCTATAAAGCCCTACAGAAACTATATTAAGCTCTAAGTATATAGTGGGATATTCTGCTATTTAATGAATCCTTTGAGAAAGTAAAAAGACTTTAGAAAATTCAGCTAAATTTCATATTTTCATTCAAAGTGGATTACCCACACATGATCTGCTTTTAATTGATGCTTAATGTTCAGTACAAAAGAACTTGAAACTCTGTATATCTTGTATACCCACCCATCAGGCTCCATCCTCCTCTTTCACATCCAGGTTTAGAAGACCTGGACATAAGTTTTGTTTGACCATTGCTCTTTACCTGTCATATTATAGTTCTAGTGTTTCCCCACAGATAGCCTCTAGATATTTCCAAGAAGTCAAATTCCTTTTCATGTGTACATTGCAAGTGCCTAATAGGAAGTGAATGCTGACAGACATTGTTAAAATCGTTCAAGTCGCTAAGGGAGGAAACATACAGACACTTCTCCACTCATGGAGTTTTATAGTCAAGTCAAGAAGACAAACTCATCCATATAAAAAGAATTAAACGTTTGCCTGAGTGTTACTAAGTACCCCCCATAAATTATGGAAATAAGAGATCATATAAAATTCAGAGACTGAGTCAGAATCGGAGGATTCAGTTAAAGTTACACCACACAGACACCACTGCTGCTGCCAGCATTCCCTCCTAAACTTGACTGTGATCACACCATTGCTTTGTTAACCAGCCTTCCATAAACTCCACTTTGCAAAAACCCCAGCAAATCTTCCTACTTGAACCACCACCACCAGCCTTCCTCCCAACCCCAGCCTATATCAACTTTGTGGAGTTGCTCACTACTACCCAAGCGAACCAAGACTTTGTACATCCTCTGGAAGGTGAACTGCTGCTCCTCCTTCCAACTCTCATCTTTTGTCCTCTTCTGCCAGTCCTCTTCCTAAAGTCCTTTCTTTTAGACCGACTGCTATTTTGGACTGTAATTAGTTCTCTGTGCTTCTGACTCCACCAGTATATTTGGGAAGCAAAGTACTGGCTTTCTTCATATCCCCAGTTTCCTTAATTCATAATATATCAAGAGATGACTGAACAGATGAGTGGGGGAACTGTTCTTGACTTCTAACTGCTAGAGTTAGCTACCAGACAGATAGAATATAATGTGAGTAAAGGGTCTTCTTTTTTTAAATCTTTCATTAACTCGAATATCACTGCCTACTGGAATTTTACTATCAACATAACAAATAGGTAGTGTTCATAACATCTAGAAAAACAGATTCCTCCTGCTGAATCTTAGCTTACCAAGCAGTGTTACCAGCCCACCTCTACCTATATGTTTACTATTATTGAACCCAGACAACATATCTTTTTTATTGTTATGTCTTTTTATGTGTGGTTTAATACTGATTTACAAGATTGTATGGGGTATAATTGTAGTTAAGGATGTGATTTCATACAGTTCCCACCAACAGATATCTATGTCCTGTCCACTCCACTGGACACGTCACTATTGTTTATCTTTCTAGGAATAATATGAACCAGTTCTTTTGGGGGTGCAGAAGGTGGGAGTTATGGCATCTGTATTTGCTTCTTCACTGGACATGGGAGTTAGCAGGTTGATCCATATCTCCAGTCTGTTTCTGTCTTTCCTGACAGCATATCCTTGAATTATTGCTTAGGCATCAACTCAGTTCATGGTCTAGACTCTAGAGGATGATCAGCAGAGTAGGAGTATTAATGTAGTACTCTTCTTGATGCAGATACCTAATGCTTAAAATGCATTTTTGTAAAAATCATGAATAGGAACTTGAAATAAAACTTTATTGAGAGCCTAGTTATTTAGCAGGAGTTTTATAAGGAAGAAAGGTCGCTAAATTAAATCCTAAAGCTAACCTTGCCAGGTGTCTTTCTAGTTTCATTTTATCAGTGGCACAGATTGTTAATGACCTTGTCAAATGCTCACAAACTATGCTGAGTCAAGATTTATTTAAACTGAGGTTCTTGAGCCAAGATGTCTTTGTCTTTGCTCCGACTTGCTGCTTTAGCAAGGGTCTTACATGTCGTAGAAGATGCTGAAGAATCTCACGAGCTTAGGCACTGCAGCATCAGTTGTAGCCACCTCGTGTTCCTTCTTCTATTTCATTTTCTTTTCAAACTAGGCTTTCACCTCAATTTTGTTCTTTCCTTCTTGCTTGCTTGCTTGCTTGCTTACTTTCTTTTTATCTCACACTGTACTTTTCACCTTTCAACGGTCTTATTTTCCCTCTATTTCCTGTCCCAGTGCTTATTAAAATTCTTTTGACTTTTTGCAATACTGTTACATATTCAATCTTAAAGGAAAGAAGGAGCACTTTAATTTCATTTTTCTTGAAGAACGAATGGTGCATATTGAACAGTTGTTGCTTACAGCATTCCCACATGAGTAAACAGATTAATCCTGAGGTTTGATTATAACACATGTTTTGTTTTTCTAAAGCCTTCATATCTCAGGCTGTTAAGTGATCATTGGATTCTGAAATTCCCAAATGTTATAATTTATCTATATTATTTTTCTTTCGGGTGCAACAAGAGAAAGAAATGTGAATGTAGTTAGGGAGCAGATATCATTTGAATGTTAAAATAGCTCGGTTTGTTCTGTATAACCTGAAGAAGATATGATATTGAAAGGTCAAAACACTGAAATCATCACTACCGTAACACCTATTTTCAGCACAGCGCTGTGTGCTGCAGACCCTTGAGAATGGAGCAGTGCATGTACATTGTCTAGACTTGGTTAGTCTGTTGGAAAATGTCAAGGAGGTGCCCGATCCTGTCTTTCTAGAGTAAGCTGTTTAGCAACCACAAAGACATCTGAGCAGTTTTCTAACAACCACTGAGTAAATCATATTCTTCCTATTCGTTAAACAAAAACTGAAGGGAAAAAAACTTTATATTACAGATATTGGGTATTTCCATTCGTTTTTTAGTTTTGTTCAGAGTCCTACTAATATGTATTGATTTGGGCCCAAACTGACTAGGTTCTGTCACAGTACAAAATTTAGTGATGGCACTTAATCCTCTTCCCCTTTACCTACTCCATATCTATGAGAAATTTTAATTATAACTTTCATTTCATTTGTTCTTCTAGTAGTAGTCTAACTCTCTTTCTCTTCAGGGGTCACCATTTTGCTCTACCGGGGATGGACAACCTCCTGACTCCCTGGGACTTAAGCATTCTTTAGTATCAGTAAAGCAAGAGGAAAACTGTTTTCCTGGACCCACAGCCCTTAGCTGAAAGTTTCCCACTTCCTAGGGAATTTCTACAAATCTGTTAGAGCTTTAGATTTTGCCTCTGTAAAATGGAGGTGGTCGGTGTGGAGCAGAATATGTTGTTGAGTTGTGAGAGACAAATGAAGAAAAGTCACTTTTAAAAGGGATGATGAATGGTTTTGATCCATAGAATAAGAAATCAGTATCTTTCAAACAAGGTGTTGGGAGGTTTTTGTTGGTTATCAGTCTCTTATTCCTGATAGCATATGCTGAACATATGATTTTTTTCTCTCCCTCTTGTTTTACAGAGGTCAGAGGTCAACCCCACTCACCCATGATGGACAGCCAAAAGAAATGCCACAGGCTCATGTACTTATTTCCTGTGCTGACCAGTGAAGCGTTCTTTAATTGTAAAACATTGTGCTTTACCTACTACCCTAGCCTTGTCTTTACCGAGGGATGCTAGTGAGTCCATATGGTGGAAAACATAGACTGCAAACGAGTGCTTGTTGCCCATCACAGTCCAGATTCACTTGAAGCCGAAGTTAGCATCCTGGGTCGGTTTGTTCTTTCTGAACCCAGAATTTGTGAGGGTGATATTATCTGTCTGATAATGAGCAGAAGCAGAATGTTTGTGGAGCTTTGCTTTCTATTGAAGGCTTTTGACGGTAACAGGTGGTAACTTGGTAAAAGGCTGCCTTTACTGTAGCTCATCCAGCATCTCTTTTACCAACCAGAGAGTGTAAAACTAGTTTCGTATTTTACCTAGTTATTCTTTCAAAAAACAAAAAAGAAAAAACTGACGCACTGCACTAGTTATTATTAGATAGTCTTTTTTGTACATGGAGATTTAAGTTTAAGATGGTTTATATAATAGGTTATACCTACATTTATATTGTAGAATAATATTAAAAAGCCTGTTCCAGAGACTCCCAAGCAGCAGGGGCAGGCAGATGTACCATTGTTAGCGGTGTATGCTCGGCCTTGTGGTCCATATATTCTGCACTTTTATATTTGCCACCAGAGTGGTAGTTTGTTGGCAAAAAAACAAAAACAAACAGAGCTAAAATTTACAATTCTTACAAGCTGAATTTTTTTCTTAGCCTTGAATGACCAAGAAGAACTTGCTTGGGTCAAATTTTGGCAAATATTTTTCCCAAACAGGGAAAGAGTCCTACAGATTTCTGATGTTTTCATGCCTTGAGGATTTGTTTATTTTTACACAAGGGTCTAAGTGACCAGTGGTTCGTTCATACAAACAAACAAAAAAAGAGAGAGAGAGAAAATATTATTCAGAAGTGACCTTAGTATTACTTCACTATTCTGAACACATTGAAGATGCTCACTTCATGTGGACTTTGAGCTACAGACCTTTTACATCCACTGCAGACAGACTGGACGGGTTGCAATTGCTATGCACAGCCTAATTGGCACTGCAAGTTTTTAGAGCCATTTTGACTTCATGTTGTGAAAGAGGTATGGAGTCAATGATGATGGGGTGGGGGTGAGGGGGGTAAGCCTGACCAGAGTGGGACTCTCAATCATAGACACACCTGCAAGTTTCTGTTTCCTTTTTGTGTTTTGTTGCTTTTAAACATAAAACCAACCACACATATGCCAGTGCCAAGTGGATTAACTGGCTTAGAACATTCAACATATTGACTTAACCACCTGACGTTCACAGTGTCTGGTTTCCTAGCAACAGATGCAAAGTGATAAATCAAAATTAGTCTGAAGCCAGATTTTACAGGGTATTTGTTCCATAGCACAAAGTATTTCCCCACTCTAGCATCACAGCACAAACTACCAAATTTTAATTATTGGACTCCAGCAATAATTTTTATTGATTTTTTTCAAACTGGTGGAATTTTGATAGTGTTAGTTCAAGTTTGATGCTTTTGAATTAGATCTCTAAATGGTGACAGTTTACAAGGTTTTATCTCACTTTCTTATTTATACTTGACTGAATTGTAATGAAGATTTTCTTTTCTAATTGTAATTTGACCTAATAGCCATAAAAATAACTCTATTAATACTGAAGAGGTTTAGCTTTTCATGGTTGTAGATATTACTTCAGTTTCGGTGCTGGAAAATATGTACAACATTCTAACAGAATTGAAAAAGAATATAGTGATCCCTTTGTTTTTCCAAAGCAGATACAGAGGGCAGCAGCGCATTGGAGTGGTGTCCTCAAAAATTACATATTCCTCGTGGGCACAGAGAAGAAAGAAACTATTAAGCAAAGATAATCAGAAGTTAAAGCTTAACCCTACTTACATAAAAATAAATCAGGAAAGCAGCCCCAGATTTTAGCATACTATCTTTCCTATGATGACCTTTTATTAGTATTTTCTAAATTTCAAAACACAAAGTGAATGTTTGAAAATTGCTGGGTCCCAATGTTGGTGGTGGCTGTTGGGTTATTTTATTATTTTTTCTTTTTGGACCACTTGCTAGTAATGATTTTAAAAACATAATTAGCTAAAATCCAAAAAAAAAAAAAAGAAGAAGAAGAAAAAGAAATGAAAATTGTATGGTGCAGAACATGCACCTTGACAATGGTACTAACTTGTTATTCTATAGAACACATTAGAATAGTTCTATTTTTGCCAGAGCACCCTCCTTCAGTCCTCCAAGTACATTTCACTAGATTTCCTTAAGAAATTGCTGTATATTCATGGGACCTTTTTAAAAAAAAATTAAGGAAAGCAAAACAAGATTACTTTTTTCTATGTGATTAATAAATATCTTACTTGATCTGCTTTTCCTAAACCTCAGTGGCTTTTCCCTTAGGCAGGGGTTGGGGTGGGAGGGCAACTTACTGGATATGACTGTTTTCAGATACTTTAAAAAAAAAACTTTTTGTAGAAATGCTTAATTTTTAAGCGGTTAGGCACCGAGAGTAGCAGAAATCCTGCAAAGCTTTATAGTTCTTTAGATACTCGCCTTGTTGTTTCTGAGTGAAGTCTTGATTTCAATAATAGTGCTTTCCTCATGCCCTGAATCCACTGGAGAAGGGTGTTGGTATTTTCAGGTAACATTTGTTAGCACAAATATCAGACCAACATGTACTCCCTCCCCCATTTATCATTCTCATTTCATTTTTCTCATTCTTGTTTTTATTTTGGAAAGTCATATTGCTATGGTGTGTACCTTAATCTGCCAGCAAACACCATCTACACTAACATTTGTCCCACAAGCATTCTCCAGAGAAAAAGTTGTTGCACCTTATGTATATCTCAAGAAAACCAAAATATGATGCTCTTCTGCTTTGTTTTATTCTAAATTGTTGTATCATATCTTTCTGAAACCATTCTGAATTTAGCTGAAATGATTGATATTTATGCTTTTAACCTTAATTTCTGGATTCAAACCTGTATATAAATCTTTTGGAAAAAAATTGTCCTAGCCCTCCTCTGTGATGCTGGAAGTGGATGATTTAGTCTCAGATGGAGACACAGTACTGTTCCAGTTTTCTTTAGACTTTTATTTATTTAGTTATTCTGGGTATTTCCTATATAATTTTGAAGTTTGTAGAGTATATTATACTAACTGAAGCTGCAGCTCCAAGAAGCTGAGAAAAAAAAATACTGTAAGACATCCTTTAAAATGTTGTATGAGTTTGGATACTGTAATGAGATCAGGAAAAGAAAAAAATGACCCACAGCAACATTGAAAGTACAGGTTCTTATCCCCAAATTAAGTTAGTAGATTGTAGATCAGAACAATTCTATCACTAAAGCCTTTTTTCAAGGATAAAATCATACTGTTGCATTCAACAGTCTTTTTTTCCCCTACAAAGACCAGAAAAAAGACTTATTTAATTCTGTCAAATGATCTTTCTACCAATGCCATCTCAAAGCCATGCTAAGATATTTTCCACATTATCATGGTTATTCTAATTCCTGCCATTAAAACTGCTGGAGGAAAAAAAATATATATATATATATGGAACACTATGAACAGAATAGAGCATCTGAACTGGCCTGGTTATTTCAGCCCAACATGTTAAGTCTCCGTCATGTTCTTAAGTCAGATGCTACTCTGCCTAAATCATAAAATTTTGTTTGCACTCTGTAGTCTTTGGCTCATCATAAAGAAATGTATGTACCTATGTGAAATCTAAGCAAATTATAAATCAATATAAAACTGAGTGAACTGGACACTCAATGACATGTGTTATACAATGTGTTTTGGAAGGGTGGGGGATGGGAGTATCAAATAGCTCTGTTCCTAGTTTGGCATTTGACATAAATGTGAAGCAGTGGGACCATGCTGCCTGCTAAACTACTGTATGAAACCTAAGTGTTCTGGAGACCAGAGGCCAGAGGCCAGCATCTGTACAACAAAGAAGAAGCACCAGACTTCACTGAGGAAAAGAAAGTCTTGCAAGACCTGGAGTCATCAGCGGCAGACAGAAAGTGTGGTTGTACATGATGCTGTTAAGGAGATTCACCTTTGATTGCACTGCTCCACAGAGCCCTCATGTAAGGCCAATCCTAATGGGCTACCTCGGCTTTCAAAGTTAATTTCAGTAAGTCCTGTTCAAAGGTTTGTCTCTTTTTGCTTCTACCTTCAGTGCCACTTTTTTCCACTGCAGTGTTTCGACTTCACAAACCGCCTTCTCCAGAGAGAACAATGTATTGTTGGAAATGGGCAGTTGAAGCAAATGCTGTTATTACATATGACCTATAAAGTATTCAAAGTGACTGCTAGGTGGAAATTAAAATTTAGCTGTTCCCACATGGGTCCTTGTTCCACACCTTATAAACAAAAAATAGTGTACTAATTGTTGATTACATGTTGCTTTTATTTCTGCAATCATTCCCAAAGAACGAGATCTGAATTTTGGGATTTTTAAAAATCTTAATCTAGAATGACTAACACCATAACTACAATTTTTAGAATGTCAGTTCATCTTACTAAGTATGTCTAGTGAAGTATTTGAGTTTGGTGGACTGCTCTGTTCTAGTTTGGACTTGATAGCTAAATTAAGTTTACCCTGTATACGTTTACCATGTCATTTTCCCTGAGGACATTATCTCCTTTTGTTTCAGAAAAAAAAGAAGCAACAAAAGAGTGGATAATAAAACAACTATATTCTCCCATCATACACCTCCATCTATGTATACTATACTTTACTAATATATATATGTACATCCTCCTCCCCCAAAAGAAGTTTCCTCTCCTGGCAAATTTTATTTTTTAGTGGTACACTTTATATTATTAAGCTGATTCTGTGGCACTTTCCTTGTTGTAGCCAGTGGTCAAAAGTGATCCTGCCCTCAGATTGATTTTTATGCACAGAACTAGCCCTTATGGACATTATTACTCTTTCCAAAGATTTCCTAGTAACTTGGGCCAAAACTGGTTACTAATGTAACAGGACCTAATCCAATGCCTCCAAACCCTCCCACCTGCACCACAAATCTTACCTCACAGCTCTAACCTAAATCACAGAGGCACACATGTTTCACGAATTAACAGTCATCTCTCCCTGCAGCCCCCAAGGGGGGGGGTGGTTCATGTCCCCTGACACCTCACATTAGTGCCTCGGCTCTAAAAGTGGCAGAACTGGGGGGTGGGGGTGGGGGGGCAAGGAAGGTTCATGATCTGGAGCTCAGCACATGCTCAGCAACATTCTTCTCATTTTGTTATCACTAAAACAAGTCTCTTGCTCTCAGGAATTTGTCAAATAAATAACCACCTGAGATTCCACATAGCAGATTATGAACTTTTATCAAAGGTTTGAATTGCTTATGTACATGTCATAAATTAACCATAGCTTCATTTGACCAGCAGGTCTGAAGTCTGTTGACAGTTTCAGCATGACTGAATCGCTCATTGTTTGCTTTCAGAAATTGGCTTGGTTCTCTTTAGAGTTGGTGTAAACATGCCATGTAATAAATGATTTCCACTTAATGGTACAACAGAATTATTGCTTTCTTAGATGTATGTGTAGTAAAAGTCAATATACACCTTTATATAATTTCTTCAAAATCTTATACTTAATTTGATATTTCTAAAAATTGCACATGTAAGTCATGTGTATAACATGCTAAAGTACTTTAACTGTGATCTTAAAACTGAATAAAATATTTAATAAAAATTTGAAATATTTTAAAGAAATTATTGAAATATATTTATTTATCTTCATACTACTGGCCATAAGAGTATGTGTCTTCAGTATTTTCAGTAATCCAAACCCACTGAAAACAGGGAGGTTTTTATATGTATGTAACTTGATAATATTCATTTTATTTTTCCCCTTTATTGAGGGGATTAATGGTTTACAGTTGACAGTAAAATGTAGAAGTTGATACATGTGTTACATGTCTCAGTTTTCCACATAACATTCTAACTCTACCCCCCCACAGCCACCAACTAGTTTCTCCTCTGCCATCATGTTCCAGGACCTGAACACTTCCCACTCCCCCTACGCCCCCATCCCAGAGCCCTTTACTCGGTATGATATGCCAAATCCTGTCCAAGTTCTCCTTTATGTTTTAGGGAAGATGTTTTAACTAAAGTAAAATAATTCAGTTACCTCAGAATAATCAAATGGCACTCTTTCCTCAACTGTTTGGGGTTCATTATCTGAGCAGCCTTCTTTACTTTTCCCTCATATATGGGGTCGGCTTTAGTCTACTGCTCAGAACTGAAGTCCTTGGAATTCACATGACTTGAACATACTGTCTTTCCTTGAACTACTAGTCTTTTTTTATTATTTCTTTATTGGGGATTTAATGTTTTACATTCAACAGTGAATACGATAGTTTGTACATGCATAACATTCCCCAGTTTTCCATCTGAACTACTAACAAAATCATGGAAGTGTTACCATCAGAACAGTCAGCTTAAAGTATAGTCTCAAACATCAGATCTGCTGAATGCATGTTGCTGAACTTTGGAGTCTTGGATAATTCTTTTTTCCTTTTTGGAGGGTGTATATATATATATATACACACACACACACATATATATATATATTAAACTTATGGGTTTTGCATTCATGCAGGCTTCAAGTTCTGGCTCCACCCACCCATTTGCCATATTTTTTCCCCTAAACCACGCTTATTTTAATGATAGTGGTGATAATGCCTCCTCATATCACTGTTGGATTGAAAAGAATATATATGAAAATGGTGGCATATTGGAGGCTATAACATAAATGCTCATTAAATGGTGATTGTTGATTGATTTCTATTCCAACTCTGAGGTTGATATATCTAAGTCTTACTCAAATGAGATGCTAATTATAACTTTTTCTTCAAAAATGAATTTCTTTTTTTAATTTTTATTTATAAAAAGGAAACACTGACAAAAACCATAGGATAAGAGGGGTACAATTTCCACCACCAGTACTCCATATCCCATCCCCTTCCCTGATAGCTTTCCTATTCTTTATCTCTCTGGGAGTATGGACCCAAGGTCATTGTGGGATGCAGAAGGTGGAAGGTCTGGCTTCTGCAATTGCTTCCCCGCTGAACATGGGCATTGACAGGTCAATCCATACTCCCAACCTATCTCTTTCTTTCCTTAGTGGAGCAGGGTTCTGGGGAAGCAGAGCTTCAGGACACATTGGTGGAGTCATCTGACCAGGGATGTCTGTTTGGCATCATGGTAGCATCTGCAACCTGATGGCTGAAAAAAGAGTTAACATATATGGGCCCCAGATCAGATCAGAAATGAATTTCTTACGGGATAAGCTGTTTCAAGAGATCTGATCATATAAAAAGCCAGAATAGGGTAAATTTACAGTTAATACATGTATAGGTTGCAATGTCATTGTTTAAATAAAATTAGCCTTCCTAGTGAATTACATTTTCAAATATAACACACTTCCTTTGAATTACTGAGAATTACATGTACTATGGAGGTAGGAGTAGGAAGAGCTCCATACAAAAGACTGTAAATTTTGTTAGAAATGGATTGATAAACTATACATGTGTGGATCTGTGGTCCTGTATATCAATATTACTAAACAGCCTTGTGGGCAAAGCTTATAAAGATAAAAATGATTAACAACTGTAAGTGAGCTAAGACTAATACTACAGACTATGTTGCATGCCTACTGAAGATAAAATTGCTCATCATCACTACTTGAAATTTAAAAGTTTTCAAAAGTATGCAAAAATAGAGACTAGCCTTTAATCCCATACACCCATTTTACTCCATTTTATTCTGCAACCCAGTGTGAGAGCTCATGTTAAATACTTCAGATATGACCTTTAATGACACCTCTGATGTATTACCTTCTCATATTTCCAAAGATATCTCCTGTAAAAAAGGGTAGGGTCTCAGTGGCTAGAGCACAGAACTTGTATGCCTGAGGGCCCAGGTTCAATCTCAGGTGCTGTATATGCAACAACAATACTCTGATTTCTCTCATGAAATAAATAGAAATAATAGAGTTGGGGTGATGGTTCAGAATTAGGAAATACTTCCAATGGGTTATCTGTTTACTTGTCAAATTCAGTCTTCTAAAGAAATACTGATGAAAGTAATCAAAAAGCTTCTTTCATGTTTTTCATTTGCCTTGTTTTCTGTGTTCCTTTCTTTTATCTAGACTTAATGTCTAAAATATTTAATGGGCCATCTGGTGGCACAGCCGCTTAAGTGCACATAGTTGTAAGTGCAAGGACCTGTGCAAGGATCCGTGTTCGACTCCCCACTCCCCACCTGCAGGGGCAAAGCTTCACAAGTGGCAAAGCAGGTCTGCATGTGCTTATCTCTCTATCTCCCTCTTCCCTCTCAATTTCTGTTCTATACAGTAAAACAGGAAAAAATGGCCTCCAGGAGCAATGGGTTCACAGAGCAGGCACCGAGCCCCAGCAATTACCCTAGAGGCACAATAAATAATTATTTAATGGGATAAAACTTGTGTAGTTTTACATAAAACTTTTGTGTTTTATACACTTTTCCTTCTAACCCTGCTCCTGGCATTTTCTTCATCCCCTTCCCCCCAGACTTATAAGAGTGAAATATATTTTTAAGAGAGAGGTGAGGTAGAGACGAGATTTGAGCTTTGGAAGGCTAAAGATTTAAAAAAAAAAATCCAACATCTTGGGTCGACAGGTCAGAAATTAAAGCACAAAATGAAAATCCTTGCTGGTAAAGATAAAATGATAACTCCAACTTTAAGGCTCACCCAATATTAAGATCCTTTACCCCCAGAGATTTTACAAAAGGTCATTTTGTCTCAACTTTGTATATGGCAGCTGGGTGAGAAAAATATATATATACGAGATTGAAAGTTTCTCGAGAATAATGAAGGATGAAAAGAGGAAATTCATTCAAATTAGTTTTTAAAATTTGATGTCTAAAAGCTGAAATGGTATTGAAGCCAGCATGAAAATATCCACAAGAAATGTGCTCAGACGTAATGATTATTTTTCCTGATATTTTCTGCTGCTGGACATCATATGTGGTGTTTATAAAAGGAAAATCAGGGGGTCGGACAGTAACCGTGGGTTAAGCGCAGGTGGCGCAAAGCGCAAGGACCAGCATAAGGGTCCCAGTTCGAGCCCCCGGCTCCCCACCTGCAGGAAGTCGCTTCACAGGTAGTGAAGCAGGTCTTCAGGCGTCTATCTTTCTCTCCCCCTCTCTGACCTTGTTTTTCAACTTCTATCTGTGAGTGAGATCATCCCATATCCATCCTTTTGTTTCTGACTTATCTCACATAACATGATTTTTCGAGCTCCATCCAAGATGGGGTAAATAAGGTGAAGTCACCATTTTTAATAGCTGAGTAGTATGAATCTTAAGTTTGATTGGAAGTTCCTTGGGTATGTGTAGTCTCCAGTGAGATCTGCATTGTCACAAGGCTTCATTTGGTCTCTTCCACTTCAGTATTTCCTGAGGATTTGGCATGTGCCAAAATAGTAAGAAAGAGAAGCTCCAAACACCCCCATGGGCCCACCTGCAGTCTGAATAAGAAAATGGGGAGGTTGCCTCTAGTTCACCCTAGCAACTGGAATCTGACTAGCATTTTCTCTTTTTCTTCTAAGTATGGGCATTTCTCCATGTGAATTACTTTTTTGGGCTCCTCTTTCACTCCTGCCTACACATCCAGTATTCCATATGCCTTCTTTTAAAAAGCAAATGGTTTCCTGGTCTGGGCATGCACTTTTCTTTCCCTGGGTGCCTTTGTGTGACATTCCAGCCTGGTACTGCCACCACCTGCTCCTCGGCCAAAGTTCTATTTTAAATAGAATCTGTCTCAGCTTTTGAGCCGACTGCAGAGAGCAGCATCAGTAATTGGTGGTGGCAAGATGTACTGAGTCATAAATTAGCTGATGAATATTGTTTCCTGGGGAAAAGCAGGGCCCTGGCCAGCAGTCAGAGAGATGGCAGAAGCAAACACATAGCGAGAGTTCTCAGCAGGCGGGGCCCTGGCAGGCACGCCAGCCCCTGAGCAGGGAACGGTTTTCCTGAAGGTTCTTCTTTCTCTGCAGAAGAGCACTGGCTGCCTTTACTGGCTTTCATGTCTTGGAACAAGCCCTGAGGTTAGCAAGATTAAACGGCCACTGATGTGTTGCACAAATCACACTTCTTGGTCCATTATTTTCTTCTTAGTCCATTTTGCATTAAGGTTCAAACTTTTCCATTTGAATGTTAACCTCATTAACTTTTCTTAAAGTTTTCATTTTCTGAGTTCACTCCATATACCCCGGTTCTTGGTTTGAAAATCAGGCTGGAGGGTGATCTGTATTCATGTAAACAATGGTTTTATATCCCCAGTACACAAAATAAACACTAGGAAACTGGCATTTCTCTTCCAATCCTCTTTACCTCTTTTTTTTTTTTAATATACAGCTAGTATGTCATAGAATTTATTTTGCATTTATTACCCAAGATGTTTAAAGTGCTTCAAATTCATTCCACAGCCTGATCTTCCTTTACCAGTTTTTTTTTTTTTAAATACGTATATATTTTTTTTCTCCAGTGGTTTCAGGAGTCATCTAGGCTACAGGATTTAAAAACCTAATTATGTCCATCTCCATATTGTCTCCTTTTCTTTAGCATTTATAGGCAAGAAATGTGATTCATAAATCACTTTAAGTGTTTTCCCTCAGTCTCCTGTGCTTCTCATGGCCCTTCAGAGGTCGAATGCTTGGCTCCTTCCTGATCAATAGAACTACTGCCCTGCAACAAGGCCTCCAGGGAACTAGAGAGAGAAAGGAACTACCAGAAGGCCCGAGTTCATTTGTACTTTCCACTTGGCTATGATTATCAGCCAGAGGATATTCTCCTGAGATGGCTAAGCCCTGGCCTATTTCAAATGACTTCGAAAGGACAGTACTGTCATTGCATACTTGAGGAAATTGCCAGCTGTGCAGAGGAAAAGAAGCAACTTTGTGATATGTGATAGTAAAGCGTACCTACCAAAATGAAAAGCAATTTAAATGTATTACTGGACAAAAACCATTAGCCCAATGAACATAAATAGCCTTACTGAAGAAGGGCACTGTTTCCAGATAACATTTTCTTCCCTCCATTTGGAGGAATTTTCTCTTACTGGAAGGCCTTTCAGTGCCATTAAAGGGCTTTGCAACTGAAACATGTTATCAAGGAGTCAGATTTTTCCACTTGTGTAAACAACTTCATTGGAATTACTGTGATATTTTTGCAGGCAGGGAAGCCAATAACAGCTGATATCACCAGAGCTAGGCAATTTTGCTTTCTGAAAGAAGGGTTGTCAACTCAATTATTCCTCTCAGATTATCCTCTGAGATGCTGCCAGATTCCTCCTGACATCATCCCCACCATTAGCTACGCCATTAAATTCTTTGTATTGTTAATACTGTCTTTATGTTGCTGTCTATGTAATCTGATTCAGCCAGAGCTAGAAACCTCATTAAAAACAAAACAAAACAACAAAAAAAAACAACAATGTTTATGAAGAGAGATGAAAGGAAGACTAGAGAGAGCACTGCTCATCTCTGACCTATGTAGTAGTAGAAATAGAGTCTCGGGCACGTAAGTCCTATGTTCTACTTGGAGAAACCCCTAGGAGCTTTAATTCTCTAGACTCAGGGAAGAGACACACTCAGTATTACTCAGTATTACCTTAGGCTAGATCAACAAATTCATGTGGGTAAGAGGGAGTATTTGTGGTTCTCAGTGCAAAGATGATGTCTTTGTGTTTATTCATAATGTGCAGTTACCATCAAGATCCTTTACTAGGACTATACCAGAAGAGTTTATGACACTTCCTAATGTGCTGATGAGTCTTAAGGAATGACCATTTCCTCCCCCAAAGCTGAGACAATAGAATAAGATGGCCATGTGTTACCCTCCCCCCATTGTGAACTCATGAATGAATTTATATGTGAACCAAAATGCAGTTTGCCCATTATTTTTAGATTGATTTATTAATGATTTAATATTGATTTACAAAATTATAATAGGTGTGTAGTTCCATAAGCTTCCCGTCACCAGAGTTCTCTGTATCCTTATCCTCGCTATTGGAAAACTACAGTGGTTCTCCCAAGGTCACAAATACAGGCTGATTCTATAACTATCTATATATATTTGGTTTTGCCTATTTTTTCAACAAATTTGCCTTCACTTCCTTTCTAAGTCACCCCATACACCTATTACTACTTCCAGTGTCTTTCTTTTATTCCTCTTTTCTCTGAGATAAGAGAAATAGTGCCTAGCTTGCTCTGATGTTTTCCAGATTTGCTTCCCTTTTGGTAATGGTCTAGAAACAAGATTCCTGGTCATAAACACTTAGGGTCCTGGTAGAATGGGAGGTACAGAGCCCTCTGGTTCTCTTTCCCTGTCATTTACCGCTCTATGTGTATGGATCAAAGTTATTTCTGGAGTGAAGGAGGTGGGAGTTCTGTATTCTATAACTGCTTCTTCATTGGACATGGATGTTGCCAGGTCAGTCCATACCCCCAACATGTTTCTGTCCTCCTCTAGTGGGTTAGGGCTCTGGAGAGGTGAAATTCCAGGACACATTGGTGAGGTCATCTGCTCAGGGAGGTCAAGATGGAATTGCAGTAACATCAGCAACTTGGTGGCTGAAAGGTAGTAAGAGAAAGCAGAACAGATTGTTTAATAAGTAGGAACCACAAAGTAGGAAAAGAGCAGATGAAAGTAGAGACCTTTGGGTGGAAGGGAGCTAGGAAGTCTATTTTAGGAATGTTCCTAGGAGCCTATGTTTTAGTAATCTTTGCTTGAGCTTGCTAGCTAACATAGGGGTGAACTAGAATATAGTCTGGGAAAATGGTGTCAGAGTTGAGAGTAGAACTAGAAAGCAGGATTAGGGTAGAGAGTTGCTTGCCAACTTGAAGAAAATATATAAATGCAATTATCTTTACCACAATGAATAACCCAGGGCCCATATCTACTCATATTTAGCACTGGAACCTATACAATCTCCAAGTCCTTGTCAGGCTCAGCTCACAATCCGTGGTCACAGCAGGAAACATTCTAAGATGCACTCACTTCAGAACCAGTTTTCCTGGAGTGGAAGAGTAGGTTGATCCAGCCTCCCTACAGAAAGTGGGTCAGTCCCTACTACTGCTAGTTTATAGTGAGGGCACAGACCTGAAGAAGTCCAGAAAAGGGCTTGTGATGATGTTCACAGTAGACATGGGCAATGAAAGTGAAGAAAAGGATCTATTAAAGGCCCATATTATCTATGGAGGAATCCAAGGATTCCCTGTTTAGGACCACTTGTGACAGGATAGCCTGATAGTGGCCAAAAAAACCCATCATTAAGTAAGCCAGTATTTGCAGTATCTAAACCAAACTGATACTAAGTTTATGGGGTCTGACCTCAAGTTAGGGAGGAGATATATTAGGATTTTAGGGGATCTTAGTTGACCTCAAATTTTTCTGCATTTACTTGTTTGCTGATTCTAATAAAGGTTTGTCATAGGTACAATAATTGTCCTTTATTTGATATATAGTTTTTGCTGGTTTATCACTTAGCCAGTTCTGTGCAGTGTTTCTTTTAAAGCTTACCAAGGGGTAACAATAATGCTGATGCTCTGTCAGAAGAGATTAAAAGATTGAAGAATATAACTTCCTTTTGTATAATTAATTGAGAAGATAAAGTGCTTGAGGGAAGTAAAGCAGTAGGTAGGAGAAGAAGGTTCTAGGTCTAAGTCATAAATATGATTAGAGAATTTATGATTCTTTCTTTGGGTTTTTCTACTATATTTCCAGATTTATTAGGCCTAAGTCTAGTCACAGAGTAAGTGCTACTAAGCACTTTACTTTGAGGTATAAAATTGCCCCTTACCTATGGTTACATGTACATATGTACCCAGCACCCTAGGCCCTACCCTGTATATAGTATCTATAACTGTGCTAGAAAATGTGCCATCTGAAATGGAACTAGGTAGTCCTATGTGTTAGGAAAGATCTCACCAGATTGATGTAGTTGGAAGGTTGACATCTCAGGCTTGGCGTCTCTAGAGAAAATCCGCAGTAACAAGTAACGGCATAATGTGGCATGATGGCACGGGTAGTATCGATTAAACTGAGGTCAACAGAGGCAGCATAACAGTGTAATGGATCAGAGAGAAGAAACATTAAGAAGTACCAGAAAAGTCCCACAGGTTCCAGGACTAGGAGAAATATGGACTTTAAAGAGAATGGGAAGGGTTCCTTATAGTCTTAGAGTTTAAAAATAGCAATAGTTAATTATTATTATAATCAAGTTATAAGTTGAGAGCTTGTTTTCTTTGAAAAATCCAACAGTTGAGTTTGCCATAGTATGCTTGATCTCACCATGCTTTCTCAGTTTGTCAATTCTTAAAATGATTTTTTTTTTGCTTTTTCAAATTGAATTCTCCATAAAAGATTTTCCTGGGTCCATACTCCCATAGGGATAAAGAATAGGGAAGCTATCAAGGGAGAGGACTGGATATGGAGCTCTGGTGGTGGGCATTGTGTGGAAATGTACCCTCTTATCCTGTGGTCTTGTCAATATTTGCATTTTAAGAATGGGGGGATTAGGGGGTAGCACAGTGGGTTATGCGCACGTGGCACAAAGCACAAGGAGCAGCATAAGGATCCCGGTTCGAGCCCGGGCTCCCCACCTGCTGGGGAGTTGCTTCACAGAAGCAGGTCTGCAGGTGTCTGTCTTTCTCTCCCCCTCTCTGTCTTCCCTTCCTCTCTCCATTTCTCTCTTTCCTATCCAACAACAAGGACATCAATAACAATAATAACTACAATAAACAAGGGCAACAAAAGGGAAAATAAATAATAAAAAATATATTAAAATAATTTAAGAATAAATAAATAAAAGCTTTTGCTCCTCAATGGTATCTGGACCACAGACATCTCAAGATGGAAGCTTGAGAGGATTCCCCCTATAACTAATGTCTGGTAAGAACAGGCATAGGCTTTCTGAAAACCAGAATCCTCTTTACCATAAATTTTCCTGCCCAATGCAAACATCAAACAGATGCTACCTGGTGTTACAAGAATGAGGGTTCATTTTGTATGATCCTGTAGCACCAAGTTAGCCTAGTACCGACATACAATAGATGATCAAAAATACTATTGTAGGCTGGAAGTATGGATCGACCTGGTAACATCCATGTACAGCAGAGAAGCAGTTACAGAAGCCAGACCTTCCACCTTCTGCACCCCATAATGATCATGCTCCCAGAGGGATAAAGAACAAGAAAGCTTTCAAAGGAGGGGATGGGATACAGAACTCTAGTAGTGAGAATTGTGTGGAGTTGTACCCCTCTTATCCTATTGTCTTGTCGACATTTTTTATTTTATAAATAATTTTTTTAAAGTTCAAGATAAAAAAAATTCTATTGCTGGGGCAAACTTCCCCTCACCCCACCCCAAACTCCTTTGTGACCAGAATTAAATCCCCTCATCTCTTTGTTTTAAAAATCCCTCTTGGTCATAATAACAAATACTTGCAGGAGGCATTTTGAACAACTTTTTGTAAACTCTGATATGCTATATATTAGTACCTAAAAAGTTAGAAAATTTATTTAAGAGAATAAAAAGATAAGGTACAGGCTAGGGAAAAATATTTGAAAACATATCTGATGAAGTTTTATACAATCCATAAAAAGAATTCTTGGTTAAAAACTGGGCACATCATATCTTAAGCATTTAAATATTAGCAAAACAATGAAATATCACTGTAATCCAATTTGAATGACCAACATCCAAGATACTGACAATACCAAATGCAGACAAGAATGTGGAAAAACCACACCTCATTTATTGCTCATCGCTGTGTATTATGGTACACTCACTTTAAACAGTTTGGCCATTTCTCACAAACTCAAATGTAGACTTAGTCATGTGATCCGACAATTATACTCAAAATATTTACCCAAATTACTTGAAAATCTTAGAGGACATGGCAATGGCACACTTGGTTGAGTACACATGTTACCATGTACAAAAACCTGAGTTCAAACCCCAGGTTCCCACCTACAGAGGGGAAACTTCATGAGTGGTGAAACAGGTTTGCAAGTGCCTCTCTATTATTCCCTCCCCTCTCAATTTCTGTCTGTCCTATCAAATATAAGAAGAATGAAATTAAAATTTGAAAGCAAAAATTAAAAAAAGAAAATTTCTGTCTTAAAAATAAAGCTCCAATCTTTCTTCCTTTCCCCTTCTTTCTTTCCCCTCTCTCTCTCTTTCCTTCTTCTTTCTTTCTTTCTTTCACTTCCTTCCTCTCTTCCTCCCTCCTTCCCTCCCTCCCTTCCTTCCTTCCTTCCTTCCTCCCTTCCTTCCTTCCTCTCTTTCACTACCAGAGTTATTGGCTGGGGCTCCACTGTTCCCAGGGGCCATCCCCCTCCTCTTTTTAAACCTCTTTAATTTTTTTCTTAGGACAGAGAGAAATTGAGAGAAGCAACGGGTAGATAGAGAGAGGGAGAGAAAGATACCTGCAAACCTGCTTTACCACTTGTGAAGCGGATCCCCTGTAGGTAGGCTCCATCCCTGGTCCTTGTGCTTAGTAATATGTGAACTTAACCAGATACACCACTGCCCACCCCCTTCCCTTTTCTTTCTCTTGTATTTTATTTATTTTTTTAAATTATTTTATAATTATTATTATTATTTTTTTTTTGCTGCTGGAACTTTGCTGAGACTTTGTCTGCGTGACTGCATTATTACTGCATTATTACTCCCAGCAAACTCAGAGAGAAAGAAAGGGAGGAAGGGGAGGGGAAGAGCCAGAAAGAGGAGCGAGACCACAGTACTGTTCATTGACTCATGAATCTTTCCCTTTGCATGATGCTTCTTCATAGTGCTGGCGATTCAAATCCAGGTCCTTAGTGTATAGTAAGGATGTGCTTCAATGAGTAAGCTAACTTCTGATAGGCTCTATTTTGATCCACTAAAGGTTAAAAGAATATGACAACATTCTTGTTCTTGGGAAAGGATCTTCACACCATCCACATAATAAGCTTCCATTCAGTGTGGCCTTGGCTTCCTTAATTGTAGAGAATCTTTCAGTTTTGAAGAGAAGGGCACACAAAGTCACACAGAGTTTTGATTGTTCAATTACATTAGGACCTGGGAAAATATCTGAGAAGTATGACTATGTCTTGGGAGTGATAGACCTTCACTCAGCAAGTATGAAGCAAGTCGCTGAAAATGAGGCTATGAGAGTTATCTGAGTTATAACAAGAGGACAATTATAACTTGAAAAAAAAAACACCACAGTCTGTTGGAAGGTTGAGGAGGCAAAGCAGCCTACGAATTACAGTATAAAGTAATAGTACTCTGAATGCCTGGGAGACATCATGGAGGGAGCCAGAAAGTCTTCCTGGAGGAGGAGACTTAAGTTGATAACCAGGACAATTCTTCTAAACTGTCTTGAACCCAGGAAATCAGATCTAATATCCAAGTCTTTGAGGAAATCAGATCTAACATCCAAGTCCTAGTTTCATTCTTGTTGTTAGAAAGGACAGAGAGAAATGAGAGAAGGGGAAGACAGAGATGGGGAGAGAAAAACACACCTGCAGACCTGCTTCACATCTTTGAAGTGATCCCCCTGCAGGTGGGGAGCCAAGGGCTCAAACCGGGATACTTACATGGGTCCTTGCGCTTTGTGCCACATGCACTTAACACGCTGTGCTACCGCACGACTCTGGAGGAGACTCTTCTTTCCCCATTTCATAGTCTGAGCACCTTTGTCATAAATTATATGCCAGCTAGTCAGTCTTGGTGGCCTGTGGAACCAGTGCCTCCACTTTGGGCATGTTGTTTTGTTGTTGCTGTTTATTTGTTGTTGTTGCTTTCAGATAGAGACAGGAAGAAAGACAAAGAGAGAATGAAAGAGACCACAACACCAACGTTTCCTTCACTGAAGTGGGGGCCAGGCTTGAGCCTTGGCTGCACACATAGAAAAGCAGCAGACTGTTCTAGTGAGCTATTTTGCAGCCCGTTCTCTTTACTTTTTAAGCCAGCGGACTGCAGGTTGACAGATCTTTTACTGTGGAGCAAGGTAGAGCAGGAAGCAGAAAGAAGACAGCGTGAAAAGAGGAAGAAGTAATAGATGGATTTCCAAGTGAGCACAATGTTATGAAATTTGATAATTTAATCTCTTTTCTTCACAATATGTTCAGTTCTTTATTATGTTTCATCTGGAAGTACTGAAATCTCAATCATGTTTATTCAATTAGAGTTCCACAATAAAATTACTTATGATTTTCAGCAACACTAAGTTAGAAATAGTGATCATTATTTGCATTTTTGTAAGAAAAGCAAGGGTTTTTTTTTCTTTAAAAAAAATTTTTTTTACTGCTACCAGGATTATTGCTAGGGCTTGGTGCCTGCACAGTGATTCCACAGCTTCTGGTGGCTTTTTTTTTCTTATATTATTTTGATAGGACGGAGAGAAATTGAGAGGGGATGAGTAGATAGAGAGGAAAAGAGAAATAGAGATATCTGCAGGACTGTTTCAGCGCTAGTGAAGGTTCCCCTCTGCAGATGGCGCTCGAGGCTTGAACCCAAGTCTTTGTGTCGGGTAATATGTGTGCTCCATCAGGTGTACCTCTGCCTGCACCCCTATTTTCCTGTTAACCTTCCCATCCAGATCTTCCACACTTTTGCCCTCTAGCCTTTAGCAATTTAGTACATTTTCCCTGGTGTGATGATGGTGGATTAGGTACACTAGCCTCACAAATTTGAGACCTGGAAGTCGGACGGTAGAGCAGTGGGTTAAGTGCTGGTGATGCAAAGCACAAGGACCAGCGTAAGGATCCCAGCTCGAGCCCCCGGCTCCCCATCTGCAGGGGAGTCGCTTCACTGGTGGTAAAGGAGGTCTGCAGGTGTCTTCCCCCTCTCTATCCTCCACTCCTCTCTCCATTTCTCTCTGTCCTATCCAACAATGATGACATTAATAACAACAATAATAAAACAACAAGGGCAGCAAAAGGGAATAAATAAATATTTTAAAAATTGAGACCTTTTCATTACAAACTATTCCTCATTTGAGGCACTAGATTATACAAGAGAAAGACTCAGTATATTGTAAGACATGAACAAAGCTGGGACATCAAAAGAAACATTTTTGTAATAATTTACAGAATTATGACATTTTTATTACATTTTGCATTTAGTGTTATATTTTTAAACCCCAGGAGAAAATATTAGATGTTATAATTGAATTGGGCAAATTTGAGTTAATGAAAAGAACTACTAGCCAAGGTATAGAGAAACAACCAAAGATGGGTGCATGATCCTGGGACCTATAAAACACCCTTCCTTCCTAAATCTGAGGTTCCAGGTCCCAGAAGAGTTATTTGAACTTGAAGCAAAGAACTGAGTGGATAAGGCTGCTATCAGAGAGGCTGCTTAGCCCAAGTGACATCTACCTCTCTGTCCTCCCTCCTCAACTGCTCTGCTTCCCATTGGCCAAACCCAACTGGAAGCCAAAAGCAAGCACAGTTGTAGAAACAACATAAGACAAGAGAGCAAGGTGGAGAATGGAACAGAGTGGAACAGGGTGGATATTCACACATATATTGATGGCATGCAAACCAGCTAAATATATATATAGTTTTGAAATAAACAATGCAGAGAAGTCACTTTTTAAAATATTTTATTGGTGGGGGGAGGTTTACAGCATAGCTTTCTACACATGGGCCCCATTTCCCAGCTCTGCATCATGAGTGTCTACAAAATACTCTTACTTCCAGCCTAGAACTCCAACTCCCCAAACCCCTTTTTTTTTATCCCTTTTCCAGAATCTCTTGCTTTGCTGCAGTATACCACCCCCCACTCTAACTTTCACCCTTTATGACTCTGTCTCCTCTGTCCAACCTACATGTAAGGTCATCCAGTATTCACACCTCTCTTCTGACTAATCCCAACCAATACTTTTCCTTCAAGTTCCAAGCAAGGTCAGGAAGATTGGGATTTTAGAGTTTCTGGTCTAGTATCTAGGTCTTTAAAGTTCACCAACGTTGTCCATTTCCCCCTCCCCTTTATAATATATTTGCTTCTTTTGCTGCTACTGTTTGTGTACTTAGTTCTATTCTACCACTAATTACTTCAACTAGAGTTGGGGTTCACTTGCTTCTTTTCATGTAGGACTCCTTACAGTAATTCTTGCAAGGTTGGATTGGTGGTGGTGAATTTTATCAGTTTCTGTATGTTGGGGGAGATTATAATTTCTCCTTCATACTTGAATGATAATTTGACAAGATAGGGCATTTGTGGCTGGCAATCTTTATCCTTTAATACTGTGGATGTGTCATTTCATTCCTGTCTTGCCTCTAGAGTTTGTGATGAGAAATCTGATAAGAGCCTGATGGTTCTACTTCTTTTTTAAAAAAATATTTATTTATTTCCTTTTGTTGCCCTTGTTTTTTTATTGTTGTAGTTATTGATGTTGTCATTGTTGCATAGGACAGAGAAATGAAGAGAGGAGGGGAAGACAGAGAGGGAGAGAGAAAGATAGACAGCTGCAGACCTGCTTCACAGCCTGTGAAGCGATTCCTCTGCAGGTGGGGAGCCGGGATCCCTACAGGAACTGGGATCCCTACAGGTTCTACTTCTATATGACAGATTCTTCCTTTCCCTAGCAATCTGCAATATATTTTCCTTGTCCGTGATGTTATATAGTTTTACTATGATGTGTCATGGTGTAGGCCATTTTAAATTCAGGAACTTGGGTGTTTTCTCAGCTTCCTGAATATCTATGTTTTAAAGACTGCCCAGATGTAGAAAGTTTTATGCTATGAATTCTTTGAGTATGTTCTCTGCTCTTTTCTTTTTCTTTTTGTCCTCAAGTACCCCAATAAATTTCTTTTTTTTTTTCTCATAGAATCTGCTATTTCGTGGATAATTGCTTACTTTTTCATGAGCATTTCCTCTTCAACAGTTTTGCACTCAGAAAGTGTGGTGGCTTTATCTTCCTGATATTCTCACCTCAGTCTAATTTATTCTACTTACTGGACATCTTGTGTATGCCTCAATGTTAGCCAAAGTGTCCTTAACATCATGTAATTCTCTTCAGAGTTTGTGTGTGTGTGTGTGTGTGTATTTTGTAGCTTTTTGGTGAATTGATCTCTGAGATTCTAAATTCTAAATTTGTGTCTGTATTTTATGGTTAGAGTCTTGATCTACCTTCTTAATAAGCTTTCTGAATTCAAAATCAGAGCCCCCCCCTCCTAAATCCTTGTGCATTTGAACAGCTGTATTTCTCCCCCATGATTTGATTAAGTGTGGTTTATGATGTTGAGCCAGTGTGTGGTGCTTTGACTATGATGTTAAGGGGTTTGAGAGGAGCATTTTCCATATTATCTTGGGTAGATTTAGACAGAATAGCTTCTTGCTACCTTGTTTCAGACTGGACTCTAGCCTCTGGCAGCCCATTACTGCAGTCTGAGTGAGCCTCACCTCCCCACTGAGTTTGTGTGTTCTTGTGTAACTACCAAAATGGCTCTGTCTACCCACTGTCTGCAGCCTACTCCCAGTAAAAGTTGTTTAGATCTTGAAAGTTTTTGCTGTACCCCTTACCATGTACTTGCACCTACCTGTGGCTCAGTGAATTTCTTCAAACATTGCAGTTGCAATGTTGTGATATTTTGATTTTTTCATTGCTTTATCCAGTTGTTTCAGAGCATATTTAGGTTGCTGCTATACCATGCCCATACCCCCTGCAACTGAGAAGTTACATTTTTTTTTTTTTTTTTTTTTTACCAGAGCACTACTCAGCTCTGGCTTATGGTGGTGTGGGGGATTGAACCTGGGACTTTGGAGCCTCAGCCATGACAGTCTCTTTGCATAACTATTATGCTATCTCCCCAACACCAGAACTTACATTTTTATACATGCTATAGACCTCCCCCTTTAGTGTTTCTATCTGAAGAGACAGTAAAGCCATTTGAATATGGGATTTTTCAGCTGGCACCAGCCTAGATTATCAAAGGTTTAAAAGGAGGGACCATATGTTTCCCTCAGTCTGAGCACACTGGGTTCTGACCTTGAGAGGAGCTGGGCCATCAGCCTCAAAGGCAGGATGGAGCTGTCACCTTCCCATCAGGCCGCACATATGCTCTGCCACCAGCCTTGGTGTCTGCCACAGTGGCACACTTCACAGGCATCAGGAATAGAGTGACACACACTTCAAGAGTCTCATGGCAAGAAAAGACAGAAACAAAACCCCAAAGTTAACACACAGTCAATTTAGACAAAATCTAGGTCAGCCCCTGATACCCTGCTGGATTTTCCTGGGGAAAATATTTGCAGTTATTTAACAGTACTCATAGTTCATACCTAAAAGCATCAGAGTATTTTTATTTGTACTCACTACCAAAACTGCATTTCTATTTAAATATTTGCATGAAATATATCTGTGTTTATAGAGCATTAGCATTGTTGACATTGTTCCATAGCTGCACTCTTTAGGGAGTTGAAATTTGTCTTCAATATTAGTCAACAAACCTTAGAAAACATTTGAATAGGAATCAGGACTATATAAGATGCTCAAAGGAGCTATTGAATTGGAGAGCAAAGATTAATTCCAGGGGTGGGGAGGGAGAAAAAGGCATAGACTTTAGAGATATCCTGGCTGCAATTTTGTTACTGCTACTTTTTAAATTAAAATCACTAGTTTTTATTTATTTTGTTTTTGTTTTTTTCCAGGTCTTCTCTCTTCCTAGATGACTTTTTCAGATAGATAGAGAAAAGAGCACTAAAATTTTCTCCAATGCTGTGAGAACAGGGCTTGAGCCTGGGTCAAACAAGCAGGAGCACTATCCAAGTGCACTAGTTTGCTGCCTCCCACCACAAGTTTTATTTTATTTTAATAACATACAGAAATAACACTTGACCTTTTATTGTGTTTGACTTTTTTTTCTATTTTGTTTTTATGTAATGTCAGTGATCTCACACACATAAGACCTGTGCTTCATCACTGAGTCAACTCTCAGACCATTAACTCCCCTTTGAGAACACATTTGCCCCCACAGATACTGTTTCCAGGGAGAGATGTGACTTGACTCCGCTTCAATGTGAAGAATTCACTTTCTTTTCTAGAAAACTCACTTCTAATCTGCCGGCCTTATACACAGGACTCTGTTTCCGTCTGTTTAACCCAGGCCCTCACTTCAAAAACTATGTTCCTCCTGGTGTCTCAGGAACAGAGGGAGCTGAGTCACTGAGCAGCTGATAGAGGTGGCACCACCTGCTGTATCTGCAGTTCCCCTTAGCTTGTAACGAAGGGACCTTATATGCCACGTAAAGTTAGAAAATGACAGGGGTTTAGAACCAAGGAAAAGGACAGGAAGGAGCACCCCCTCCCAAGCCCCTGTCTTTTCCATTCTGACCACGCAGTTCTCTGCGCCAGTTCTGTTTTAAGAGACTGAGTGTCAAGAATTCTTAATTCAATGGGCCTCATGCAGGTTAAGAAGGAAATTAGGACGCCAACTGAGAGCTGTTTGTTTTCATCAGTGACTTGGGTCTGACCTGGGGCAGCTGACTTGGAGGGGGGACTAGCAAGATGTGATCTGTGTTTGCCAGAGACTCAGTGTAATGCTAGGAAAGCAGCAAGTGCCCAGTGAGATCTGGACAGGCCTAGCCAGAGGCACAGGTGAGATCAGGACTATTCAGTACTCCCCATCTCCCATGCCTCCTCCCTGGAGGAGACCCCTGGTTCCTTGACCCAAATATTCTGTATAAGAGAGATGGGAATTGACCTATCACAGCAATGTGAGACATGGGACAGGGGAAGGTCAGTATGTCCTTCAGGAAACTGTATATGGGGCCTGGATGGTAACACATTTGGCTGAGTGCAAATGTTACAGTGCACAAGGACCCAGGTTCAAGCCCCCAACTACAGTGCTGCAGGTGTTTTCTGTCTCTTTCCCCTTCTTTCTTTCTTTCTTTCTTTCTTTCTTTCTTTCTTTCTTTCTTTCTTTCTTTCTTTCTTTCTTTTTATTTATCTATTTACTCCCTTTTGTTGCCCTTGTTGTTTTATTGTTGTAGTTATTGATGTCGTCGTTGTTGGATAGGACAGAGAGAAATGGAGAGAGGAGGGGAAGACAGAGAGGGGGAGAGAAAGATAGACACCTGCAGACCTGCTTCACCGCCTGTGAAGTGACTCCCCTGCAGGTGGGGAGACAGGGGCTTGAATAGGGATCCTTACGCTGGTCCTTGCACTTTGTGCCACCTGTGCTTAAACCACTGTGCTTCCGCCCGACTCCCCTCATTCCCCTCCTATATCCCTTTCCTTCTCTTTTGTTTCAGTTTCTATCCAATAATAAATGAATAAATAAAATATTAAAGAACAAAGTGTATAAGGCAGTGGTAGCTGCAGTGCTGAGTTAACACAGGAATAAGGCAAAAGGCATTATGATGGGCTTCTTGGGAGAGGATATACCTTTGAGGGTCTGGAGATGTGATCTGGGACATAGTGGTCTAACTCTCTTTGTCAAGGACTTTCTTCTGGAGAGCAAGGTCAGACTGGGGGACACATACTGGTATAGTAGCACTCTGTTCCCAGCCCCCTTTCCCAACACTCCTCAAAGAATTGTGCCACTTGTTTTTCAAGTCATGGAAGCCCACAAGGAACTAATAGCCACTCCTCAACATCTTTGAGCTGCTTCTTCTGAAAGAGCTTTTAAGTCCACAAACACTGCTGCTATTCTGAAAGCCACTGTAGCCTAAGCCCTGAGTTTCGAGCCTCTGGACTCTCTGCCCTTGACACTCAGCAGCAGTGTATTGGCCATTGGTTGAATGCTCTGCCTTCTCGGCCTCCTCACCTTTGACATTCTTGACCTCTTAGTTAGCTGAGAGTCCTGCCTCCCCAGCCAAACCAACTCTTGTCACCTTCATTGGTTCCACTAGGTTATTTAGGCCTTTGGTCGCACACTCCTTCCACCAAATCAGAGCCCGAGGCTGCTGCATAACAATCTTCTTCCTTGATTAGAGCATCTTAATTATGCTCTAGAAATTTGCTTAAACAGATTAATCATTCTTGAGGACAAATTTAGAAGCTGTGCTTGCTGAGGGATCTGCTCTGAATATCTCTTGGGAAATATTGATTACACCTGCCTGTAGGGGCCTTGCCAGGGTCTTGGGTGCATTAAGAACTCGGACATGGGCAGAAAATTCTATGCAAACTCTTTCTCCCCGTTGTCCTTGGCAGTAAACTTGTCCTCAAAATGCATTAATACCTGGCTGTGAAATATGACTAGGTCCTGTGCCTCCTTTCCCTCCCAGTGTGCTAGATGTAGGGACTCCTCAACAAAACTGAAGTCTACAGGGTGGGGCATCTCTACTTTGAATATGAATACACCAATGAAAGATCCACCAAGTGGTTCCCATATACAGCTAGGTGGAGAATCACAGCAAAATCTGAGCACATTGTATGTGCACATGAAAATTGGGATCCAAACCTAGAGCCTCAGGTGCTAAAAACAAGTGGAAAAATAACGTGCATTTATCAAAAGAGGATATTCATAGACCCTGGAACTGGGAGATTATATTTCATGGTGATTAAAGACATGACTCTGTGTCAGAACATATGAATTTAAATGCCCTTCTACCATTTCCTAGCCATTTACCCTCTTTTAAAAAAATATTTATTTATTATTGGACAGAAACAGAGGGAAATTGAGATGGGAGAGAGAGATAGAGATAGAAAGAGACAGACACCTGCAGCGCTGCTTTACCACTTTTGAAACTCCCCCCCCCCCCCACAGGTGGAGACTGGGGGCTTGAACCTGGGTCTTTGTGCACTGTAAGATGTGCACTTAACCAGGTGCGCCATCTCTTGGCCCCTGCCATTCACCCTCTCTGAACCTTAGTTTTCTCATAAAGACTGTAGGCATTTCATAGCAATGAAGATGGATACGATTATATGTAGAAAGAACTTTGAATAGTGCTGGCAGCTCTTGGTAAAAGTCAGTTATCTTTTTTCTCATTAGTTCACCATTAAATACAAATATAATATAGAACATTTTCAAGCAATCAGATTAGTAGATTTTTGTTTTTATTTTATTAGTCAGCATTTCCCAGAGAAACAAGACTATTAGGACACATACTGATACCAGAGGAGAATTATTATGGGTATTGGCCTGTGTAGTTATCAAGTTGCAGATGCTGCCATCATGCCAACCTGACTTCCCTGGGCAGATGACCTTATCAATATGTCTTGAAGCCTCACATCTCCAGAGTCCTAACCTACTAGAGAAAGATAGAAATAGGCTGAACGTATGGATCGACCTGCCAACACCCATGTCCAGTGGAGAAGCAATTACAGAAAGCATAACTCCCATCTTCTGTACCCCATAAAGAATTTTGGTCCACACTCCCAGCAGGGGAGAAATGATATGGGGAAGGTGACCAGAGGGATTTGAACTCCAACTTCATCAGAACCTGAAGAGAGAAGAAAAATAAGAAGGACATTTGGAAGTAGTAATAGGTGTATGTGTGACTTGGAAGAGAAGACTAGATGGGACCATAGAAAGACATGGGCAGGAGCCAGGTGGTAGCACAGCAGGTTAAAAGCAGGTGGTGCAAAGCACAAGGACTGGAGTAAGGATCCTGGTTCGAGGCCCTGGCTTCCCACCTAGAAGGTAGTTGCTTCACAGGTGGTGAAGCAGGTCGGCAGGTGTCTTTCTCTCCCCCTCTCTGTCTTCCCCTCCTCTCTCAATTTCTCTCTGTCCTATCCAACAACAATAAGAATAAAAACTACAACAATAAAATAACAAGGGCAACAGAAGAGAATAAATATTTAAAAAGGAAAGAAGTGGACAAATATATAGTTATAGAAACAGTAGTCAACCCATAGTTATATATAGTTATAGAAATAATAGTCAATCCATACCTTGGGAGAACTACTGTAGTTTCCAATGGAGGGAATGGAACTCTGGTGGTGGGAAATGTGCAGAATTTTACCCCTGTTATCTTTAATTTTGTAAATGAATATTAAGTCACTATAAAAGTCAAAATACGTAAAAGTAAAAAAAAAAATACTGATGATGATTACAGTCCTCACTACAGTAACATGGTATTCACTAACTTTCTTCTTTTTTAATTTATTTTTCCTTTTGGTTGCCCTTGTTGTTTTTTCATTCTTGTTGTAGTTATTATTGTTGTTGTTATTGATGTTGTCGTTCTTGTATAGGAGAGAGAAATGTAGAGAGGAGGGGAAGACAAAGAAGGGGAGAGAAAGACACCTGCTGACCTGCTTCACCGCTTGTGCAGCGACTACCTTGCAGGTGGGAGGTGGGGGCTTGAACTGGGATCCTTACTCCGGTCCTTGGGCTTTGCAGTACCTGTGCTTAACCCACTGCGCTACCACCTGACTCTCTAACTTTCTTCTGCTATCTACTCTGTATTCCTTTCATTTTCAGCAAGCCCCTTAGCTCATTCTTCCTCACCTGGTGTAGTGACCCAAACCTTTATTTCTGTAGTAGCTGGACTAGAAGTCCTGACTGTTGTATTTTCCCACTGACCTTAATCACATAGCATGGTAATAGAAAGTGACACACTGAAGAATCCCTTGTATTTGGGACACATTTTCTTTGTTTCCCTTAAAGTTCAGTTTCTTTCTGGTAGTTTGGATTAATCACTCCAACCAACACCATTACCTCTCGCTCTCTCTGTTGTTTCAGCACAAAGTGGCTGGGTGATTGCCTTAACCCTCAGTTCAGTGAAATCTTTGTATCTCCTGGAGGTAGCAGTTCTCCTTTGGGAACTCAAATCTCTCAAACAGCAGAGAAAAAAATAAGCAAATGTTTTTCTGGTGTGTCACTAGAGGTGATAGTGCCACTCCCATTTCCATCTCTTAATTCTTGGACCTGTGAATCCTAGATGTAAGCAGCACCATTTAATATAGATTCAGAGTATATTATAGAACATTCTTGAGAACTTTACTCCAGATCTGTAAGGTCCTGCTACCTAACTGGTACTGTAACTAAATTTTCAGTAGGGCAAGCAATGGTTCTACCAAATTTGCTGCTTCAGGATGGTGAGGAAGAGGATAAGATCAGTGAGTTCCATGAAAGTGGAATTCCCCCATCCCCACTCTTCTTTTGATGTGAAATGAGTTCTTTAACAAGAAGCAATCCTGAGGGATATCACGATGGTGGCAGAGTATCTATAAGCCTATGGGTGTTAGTTTTTGGTAGAAGCAATTTGTGTATCAAGAAAATCTGTATCTAGAGTAAGTATCTACTCCAATAAGAAGAAAATTCTGCCCTTGAAGTGATGGAAGAGTTCCAGTGTAATCAACCTGTTGCCAGTCATAGTTGACTGGTAACTTGGGGAATTTATTTATTTATTTATTTAAAATATTTATTTATTCCCTTTTGTTGCCCTTGTTGCTTTATTGTTGTAGTTATTATTGTTGTTGTTATTGATGTAGTCATTGTTGGATAGGACAGAGAGAAATGGAGAGAGGAGGGGAAGACAGAGAGGGGGAGAGAAAGATAAGACACCTGCAGACCTGCTTCACCGCTTGTGAAGCAACTCCCCTGCAGGTGGGGAGGCGGGGGCTTGAACCGGGATCCTTATGTCACGGGTCCTTGTGCTTTGCACCACGTGCACTTAACCCGCTGTGCTACTACCCGACTCCCAACCTGGGGAATTTAATGTTGGTCTCTACTGTTAGTGAGATGGCCACAACTAGAGTAGCCATAACTAGAGCAGCCTTGAGTCCAAGCCATCTTGCTGAGCTCACGTGTAACCTTGCACTCCTGCAATCATGACCACTTTATTAATTTATTCAAGAGCTTATAGTGCTGTGAAGGAATGACTGGGTTAAGTCTAATATGTAGTCACAGAGTGGGCCATCCCAATCATTTGATTACTAATATTCTCCTATACTGAGGTCACATCAAGTACAACTGAATTTATTGATTTATGTGGTTTAAACGCAAGAGTAGCTTGTACATTATCTCAGGCTTGTTGCAAAGTCTTCATTTAATTTAGGTCCCACTCAAAACTGGCAGAGTTGTGTCCTGAATAATTCCATATCTTTTTAAGTTGCAGAGTAGTAGTTCATTAAATATATATCCTATAACTTCTTTATTCAGTCATCTATTGATGGATAGTTAGGTTGATTTCAGATCTTAGTGATTGTGAATAGCTATGAATGTAGGGTGCATATATCCTCTAAATGAATGCTTTTACTTCTTTTGGACATATGTCTAGGGTGTTGTTGGGTCATAAGGTATTTTCAATTTTATTTGTTTCCATGCCATTTTCTATAGGGAGTGCACCAGTTTGCGTTCCCACTAAGAGGGCACCAGAGTCCTTTTCTCTATATATCCTCATTGTTCTTTTCTGTCGTTTTCAAGTATCCATTATCATGGGTATGAGGTGGTATCTTATTTTGACCTTAATGTGCATTTCTCTGCTAATAAATGATATGGAAGTTTTTTGTGTGTATCTGTGAGTCATATGAATGTCATCTATGGAGAAATGTCTATTCAGATCTTTTGCCCACCTTTTTATTGTATTATTTGTGTGTGTGTGTGGGGTGTTGTTGTTGCTGTTGTTGAACTGTGTAGTTTATTTTTGTATCAACTCCTTGCCAGATGCTTTTGTGCAGACACCTACTGCTATTTGTCTTTTATCTGTAGAACTTTGTTTCACTGTGCAAAAGTTCTATAATTTAATGTACTTCCATTTATCTATTCTTGCTTTACTTCCTCTTGTCAATACAAATATACCTCCCTAATTATTATTTCACCTATACTTTCTTATATGAAGAAAGTCAGTTTTGAGTTAATTTTATTGTATGGTGTTAGGTGATGATTTGGTTTATTTATTTTTTTTAACATATTGAAGTCTTGTTTTTCCAATAGTATCTGTTAAAGATGCTTTCATTACCACAGTGCATGCTTTTGACTCCTTTGCCATATATTAAGTGACCATATATGTGTCAGTTTATTTCTAGATTCTATTCTACTCCACTGGTTTGAGTGACTATTTTTCTTCCAATACCACACTATTAATTTTTATTTGTAGTATATTTTGTAGCCGGGGGTCTTAGGGTATGAAGCTATACCCCTGAAGTCCTGTCATTTTATAACCCAATGTTAAATAACCAATAAGATTAGTTTTACAATACTTAGTAGGATTTTCAGTCATTCTATAAATAAGTAAGAATAACACACAGCCAAAGAGGAAATGTACTTCCTTCTAAATGCTAGGAGACTCACCAGCTTCTCTTAGTTATAGGAGGGACTAAATTCACCAACCTATTCATCATGTTTGTTTTATTTTATTTATTTATATTTTTTTATTTTTGGTTTTCACTATGGTTTCACTGCTTTAGGCTACTTCAGAGAAGACAGACACAGAGAAAGAGCAAAATTGAGAGAGAAAGAAACTTTATAGCACCGAAGTGTCTTTCAATGTGGTAGGGGCTAGACTTGAACTTGGATAATGTACTTAGCAAAGCAGGCACCAGATGAGCTATACTACTGACCCTCATTCATTCATTCATTCTTCTTCTTTTTAAATCTTTATTTATTTATTAGATAGAAAAAGAAATTGAGAGGGAAGGGGGCAATACAGAGGGAAAGAGATAGAGAGACACCTGCAGCACTGCTTAACCACTTGCCAACCTTTCTCTTTGCAGGTAGGGACCAGAGGCTTGAACTCGGGTCCTTAGGCATTGTAATATGTGCTCTCAAGCAGGTGTGCCTCCACCCACCCCCTTATTCATTCTTTTTATATTAAATTTTTTCTTATATAGTACAGGCCTTGTGTATGCATAATTTCACCATTCTGAGTCATTTTTTTCATTCAAGTCCAGAGAGGGAGATAGACAGAGATATAGGAAATACCATAGAAGTAGACTTCTTCTGGTGTCATAGTACATGGCAGGCTATGAACTCTACAAACTCTACCGAGTGAGCTTGCTATCTCAAACTTTTATTTTATTTTACTAAAATTAGTGATTTACAAAATTATTGATTTACAAAATTACATGTGAACAGGGATATAATCCCATACCTTTCCCATCACCAGAGCTCTGAATGCCCAATCCCTCCACTGCAAGCCACTGCAGTTCTCCTAGGGTTGTACACATGGGATAACTATCATCTCTACAACTATCTGTCTACATTTGTACATAATTGCTCACTTCTTCTTCCAGGTCTAGTGCTCTCTTCCTCTCCAAGCTACACATAAACCTTTTATTATATCCAAATGCCCCTCCCTTTTTTCTCCTCTCTCTCTAGGTCCTCATGGAGCTGGAGTTCAGAGTTCTCTTATCCTCTTCCTCCTATCACTTCTTCCCCACTGGGAGTATGGTCAAAATTATTTTTAGGGTGCAGCAGGTAGGAGTTCTGGCTTCTGTAATTGCTTCTCCACTGGACATGGGCATTGGCAGGTCCATCCAGCCTGTCAAACCTTTATTTTAGAATGAAGTTTAGAGTGATAGCCAAACATGCCCACACCTATGGACACTTAGACATTTCATTTAGATAATAGGTTCTTAAATTTTAGTCAAATTTATTTCCTGTTCTCTAAAACAACTTCTCACCAATAAGTCTAAAGTAGTTGACTAGTTATTTCTCATTTGGTTCTATCAGCATAATGTAACAGGGTGATATTTTATGGCAAAGGAATACAATTAGAAGACTCTCATGCCTAAAGCTCTGAAGTCTCAGGTTCATCCCCAGCATCACCATAAGCCAGAGCAGAACAGTGACCTGGTCTCTCTCTGTATCTCTTTCATTAAAATAAATAAAATTATATATGTACATATATGTCAAAAAGAAAGACAATTAAGATCCCTAAGAAATAAATCATAACAATTTATGATTAGAGAACTGATATAGCCCTTAGGTAACACAATGAATATAGTTATTTATTCACTTATTGCCAAGGCACTGTTCAACTCTGGTTTTTGTTGGGGCAGGAGGTTGAACCTGGGATTTAGGAGCCTGAGGCATGAGAGTCTCTTTGCATAACCATTATGCTATCTACCCCTGCCCTAGATAATTACATATTACAGACCCCCACCTACCGTAGATTCCAATTATATTAAATTTAGATTTTCTGCTTGAGTGACTGCATTTCCACTGTAAGGTTTGGCCTGCTGAGGAAAGTGTTTGGGGAGTTCTTGAAGGATGCTGGGGCACCCTTCACAAATTTATCTCTTGGTGTGTTGGCAAAAAATATGTCTTCTGGGCCATCTCAATGTGGCTGAGTAGGTTTTAAATTTGCTTTCTAACATTTCAATTTCCCTAACCCTCTGAATTTATTTCTCTACATTAAACCAAGGAAGGCCACACATGTACAATTCACTCATGATGGGCTATTTTTTGGTTCATGTTTCAGCCAACCAACTAAATAAAGGATTAGTATTTTCCTTTTTTTGGGGGGGGGAACTCTTAAGTTTTAACAGAATCTCTGCTTAGAGAGCCTACAACAATACACTGAGTTGGCCCAACTCTATGTTTCTTCTCTTATTATTCCACATTCTCAGTACTATTCCCATTTTCATTCATGTTCCTTGGGTTTCTGTCTGTATCAATTAGAAAACTCAAATACAGTAAAGTCTCACTGAACATTGTAGAACAGTTCTTTGGAAGTGTGCTAAGTGAAGCACTGTGTAATGAAACCAGGCCCTCCAATGATGCCGGTCTGTTTATGTGTACTAAGATTCTCTCATTCCCATCAAAATTAGAATGGAAAGATGTCCCCCAAAATGATGTGTTTCATTTAGTGTGTGTACCTCTTCACTGTGAAGAGTGATAGTAGTTCACACTGTGGACCTCCCTTCTGGATGACCTGCCTGGACTAGTTGTAAAAGTCTAGTTGAAAATCTAGAAGCAAAGGTGGGTGGTTCAG
Organism: Erinaceus europaeus; assembly: GCF_950295315.1. Taxonomy (NCBI): domain Eukaryota; kingdom Metazoa; phylum Chordata; class Mammalia; order Eulipotyphla; family Erinaceidae; genus Erinaceus; species Erinaceus europaeus. Next base: position 95,046,713 of record NC_080170.1, on the reverse strand, counting down.
TTGGGTCCTGAGGAGAATTGGCATTGCTTTGCATGACAATTGCCTCCAGAGAGGAAGCCATTTCTGTTTCTTGGGACAAGGTAGGGTTAATCCTTCAGACTGAAATGGATAAATTCTTTCTACTAGGTGGGAAGGTGATTTTTTCTGGCATTGGGGGAGCATAAGAAGAAAAATGAGTGCTCAAATGTCCCCGGATTCATTAGAATCTTCCCACACATTCCATCCCAACTTACAGGAGCCCATTCTTTTACAATCAGTGTTCTTATTTTAACACTAGATACACTTTGAGACTGTTATTTAACCTGTTATTCTGTCAATCATAGGAAATGGTTCTGCATTTGATTTTCTGCAATTTCCATCCTGTGGCTAGAGGACATAAAGTTCTCCTTTTGGGCACCTCTAGAAGCTTTCAGGCCCTTTATGCTGCACTTGGGTTGGGAATTTGAATCCCTAAGTCATCTGTTCCTTTCACCACTATATCTAGAAACACCAATAAAAACCAATAAAAGAGTTAAAATGTATTTTAATTTTTTATTACTTTTAAAAAATATATATTTATGTCTTGGATAGAAACATCCAGAAATTGAGGGAGGGGAGAGAGATATAGAGGGAGAGAGACAGAGGGATACCTACAGCACTGCTTCACTACTCACAAAGAATTTCCCTTGCAGGTAGGTACTAGGGACTTGAACTGGGTCCTTGGGCATTGTAGTATGTGTACTCAACCAGGCACACCACCACTTGACCCCCTTTTAAAAATTTTTTTTAATTTATTTATTTTCCCTTTTGTTGCCCTTGTTGTTTAACATTGTGGTTATTGATGTCGTTATTGTTGGATAGGACAGAGAGAAATGGAGAGAGGAGGGGAAGACAGAGAGGGGGAGAGAAAGAGAGAAACCTGTAGACCTGCTTCACTGCTTGTGAAGCGACTCCCCTACAGGTGGGAAGCTGGGGGCTTGAAGAACCAGGGGCTCGAATCAGGATCCTTGCGCTTTGCGCCACGTGCACTTAACCCACTGAGCCACTGCCTGACTCCCCACTTGGCCCCTTTTGAAAGATAGAGGCAGAGAGGCAGAGAAAGAGTTAAAGAGATCACAGGACCAGAACTTTCTTCAGTGTGGCAGGGGCCAGGCTTAAAGCAGGGTTATGCTCTTGGAAAAGTGTTTGATTTATTTCACTTACCAAAAGAATTTCTTATGCGGAGTCACTTAACTCCTCCATTATTTTTTAATTTATTATTTATTTATTTATTTATTTTTTTACCAGAGCACTGATCAGCTCTGGTTTATGGTGGTGCAGGGGATTGAACCTGGGACTTAGCTTCAAAGCCTCAGGCATGACAGTCTGTTTGCATAACCATTATGCTATCTATCCCTGCCTAGCTCCTCCATTCTTGTAGTGATTAGAAGCATCCTAGTTACAGAGAAAGGAAATACTGTGTTAGAATTCTTAATAGGTCTCTTTTAACCTTTTGTAGAATGTTATCAGATAATTTGCAAGTACCTCTTGAAAGAAGAAGACTACTTCACTGAGAAACAGTACCTTGCTGGAGTTAGAATTTTCACAAATGAGCTTCTTGATCAAGGTGCTTTACAGTGTTGTGATGTATTTTCTTCTGATGTACAAAAAAAAAAAAAAAATGCCTCGGCAGCTTTTGTGAGGCTAGGTGTGCTAGAGAGGAAGAAGACAAATCATGACTATATACTTTTTAAAAAATTTTTTATTTATAAAATGAAAATATTGACAAGACCATAGGGTAAGAGGGGCACAACACCACACAATTCCCACCACCAGAACTCCATATCCAATCCCCTCCCTTCATAGTTTTCCCATTCTTTATCCCTCCGGAAGTATGGATCCAGGATCATTATAGGGTGCAGAAGGTAGGAGGTCTGGCTTCTGTTATTGCTTCCCTGCTGAGCATGGGAGTTGGCAGGTCGATCCATACTCCCAGCCTGTCTCTCTTTCCTTAGTGGGGCAGGGCTATGGGGAGGTGGGTCTCCAAGACACATGATGAGGTCGTCTGCCCAAGGAAGTCAGGCTAGCATCATGGCATCATCTGGAACCTGGTGGCTGAAAAAGAGTTAAGATACAATGCAGAACAAATTGTTGACTAATCATGAACCTAAAGGCATGAATATTGCAGATAAAGATTGAGGTCTCCATTTTGGAAAAAGCTAATAGGTCTGTTTTAGATATATTCCAGAGGGCCCATGACTTTACTAGTGTTTGCCTTCACCTGACATCTAATATGGAAGTGGACCCAGGTTATTGTCTGAGTAGATGGTGTCATACTTGGAAAAAGACTAGAAAGCTAGATCAGGGAAGAGAGTAGCTCCCCAATATGAGGAAATTATATAAATATTGTTAACTGTAAACCCCACCGGTTTGATCTGGGGCCCATGTTCAGCATAGGAGCCTATGTATCTGCATCTATGTATCTGTATCCCTGTAGGTCTGATCTCAAATTCTGTGGTCAGGGCTATGAACATTCCAGACTGTGCCAATTTCAGAACCCATTATCCTAGGTGGTAGGCAGAGTATACTATCCAACCTCCCTTCAGAGAATGGAACACTCTCCTCCCATGCTGATCCACATTGAAGGGCAGATCCTATAGGGGCCCACAGAGAGGTCCATTATGTTGTTCCTGATAGAGATAACCAATGACAGTGGTGAGAGAGATCTGTTAGAAGTCTCAGCCTATCATATCTGTATGGGAATCCCAGGACTCCATGACTAGAGCCCCAGGTGTTGGGGTGGCCTGGTAGTGACTAAAGAGTCATCATTATGCCAGTCTCTTGCCCTTATTCAATTTTTGTAGTCCATGACTATATATTTAATGTGAATGAACCGGCCACAACAAAATTAGAAGACATGCTTGGTTGTAAGACCTTGGTAGGAAAAACAGTAACTGCAAAACTTCAGTGATCCCAAGCAAGTACAAACAGGAAACTGAAGAAGGAGACCTATCTTCATAAAACTTTGGAATGGTGGACTCAGTGGACAAGAAGAGATGGTCAATTTAGTGATTCAGTGTGATTCTCTTCACGGTGGATAAAAGCATTTATATCTAACTCTGTGTATTTTAAAATAAAAGTGTTTTGAAAATGTTTGGGAAAACAAGGTACAGCTCCTATTTCATTAAAACTTCAACTTGCTACACATTAAAAACAAAAAAGGAAGTATCCATTGCAGATATTTTGCATATCTCCCTTAAGCTGTGCACATCATAGACTGTCTGTATTCACTTGACTACTAGAAATGGAGCCACTTTTTAAATATATATATATATTTTTAACTATTCAGAATAGAAAATTAATACCAAGCCCAATTAAAAAAAATTGAGTCCTGATCCTCTAGAGGCACTTTTGCTATACACTGGTAAGTATTCTTAGAGAAACAAAATCAATGTAGTATATCTCTAGCTATAGACATAGCTATAAATGTCGGTAACATAGTAAAGGTCTTCTATACAAATAGGTTCACATGATTATGGAAAAGAAAAAAAAATCCCACAATTTATTTTCTGTAAACTAGAGAATGAAGTCACTGTGTCTAAGTCAACCTCTGTCCAAAGACTTGAGAATCAGTGTAGTTATTGGTATAAATTGGAATTCATAGCCCTAAGAATTGGAGGGCTATGGGTGTAAATCTTTGCTGGAGTTCAAATGTCAGAGATTCAGGAACACTGAGTGCTGGAGAAGATGAATGTCCCAATTCAGTCAATGAAAGAAAATTTGCTCTTGGGTAAGAGGAATATTTCACTGGGTAGATAGAGTGCATAATTGCCTAGTCACGCCTGCAGCCTATGTTTAAGTCCAGGACAATGTGGGTGTGCCACAGCACTGAGGACAAATCTAGTTCTCTTTCCCTTTTTTTTCTGTCTCTATCCGATACTGAAAAGAAAAGTGAAACCATGCAGAACAGGTAGAGGGGTTGCTCATGAAAGGAAAAGAGAGAAATATAAAGAAAGAAAGAAGTGAGAGAGAAAGGAAGGAAAGAAAGAAAGAGGGGATAGGCAACAGTGCATTCTGTAGAGCACACACATTCCTTTGCTCCAGGACCCAGGTTCAAGACTCTGGTCCCCACCTGCAGTGGGGGTCGGCGTCTAGGGGACATGTAGACTGATTTCATGAGTGGTGCAGCAGTACAGCAATTCTCTCTCTCGGCCTGTTTCCTCCCTCTTCATTTCTCTCTGTCTCTGTCAAAAGAAGAAAGAAAGAAAGAGGAAGAAAGAAAAAAGATAAAAGAAAAGAAAAGGAGGGGCTGGCGGTAGGCAGCAGGTTAAGTGCACATGGAGCAGTGCACATGGAGCAAAGTGCAAGGACCTGTGTAAGAATCCCAGTTGGAGCCCCAGGCTCCTCACCTGCAGAGGGGTCACTTCACAAGTGGTGAAGCAGGTCTGCAGGTGTCTATCTTTCTCCCTCTCTCTTTATCTTCCTTTCATTTCTTGATTTCTCTCTGTCCTATCCACCAACAATGACAGCAATAACAACAACAACAATGATAAACAACAAGGGCAACAAAAAGGAAAAAAATAGCCTCCAGGAGCAGTGGATTCATAGTGCAGGCACCAAAGCCCAGCAATAACCCTGGAGGCAAAAAAAAAAAAAAAAAAAGAAAAGAAAAGAAAAGGAGGGAGGGTTCAGGTCCTAGAACATGATGGCAGAGGACCCAGTGGGGGTTGTATTGTTATGTGTAAAACTGGGAAATGTTATGTATGTTCAAACTATTGTATTTACTATTGAGTGTAAAACATTAATCCCCAAATTAAAAAAATTAAAAAAGAAAAAAAGAAAAGAAGGAAAAAAAATGGCTGCCACAAATGGTGTAGTCATTGTATAGGCACTGAGTACCAGCATAACCCTAGTGGAAAAAAACATGAGGAAAATTTGTTCTTCCTCTGTATTTTTGTTCTAATAGTGCACAGGTGGGATACTCTTTATTAAATCTAATGATTCAAATGCTAAATTCTTCTGAGAACACTTTCACAGATAAACCCAGAAATAATGCTTTGTGGCTATCTGGGCACTTCTGAACCCAGGCAGCTGACATATAAAACTCACCTTCTCATGGCCCATTGATGGCACACTTTGGTTGAATGCACACGTTACCATGCCTTAGGACCCAGTTCAAGCTCCTGGTCCCCACTTGCAGAGGGGAATCTTCACAAACAGTTAAACAGTGCTGCAGGTGTTTCTTTCTCCCTATCTCCCCATTCTTTCTCAATTTCTCTCCCCTATCAGGTAAAGAGAGAGAGAGAGAGAGGAGAGAGAGAGAGAGAGAAAGAGAAAGAGAGAAAATTTGTCATGGAGACCCCAAGCTCTATTGATAGCCCTGGTGGCAATTAAAACAAAAACAAAAATCTTACATTACTCAACCAGCAAGGGGTCACTGACAATTCCTTTGTGAGTACTCTTCTTATGATAATAATCACCAAGAATTGCTCTCTTGGGAGTTTATAATTATCTTAAGAAAAAAAGGTTGGTTTGACGTTGGGAGACAGAAAATTTAAAAATAATTTGGAAGTCTTTCAATAAAAAAGCTAATTTATTTAAAAGAGTGAACTCTCCAAACAAATATCAGTAATATTTAATATGACAGATTTTTCAGGTCACAAAAGTCCTGGTTGAATCCTATCTTTAAGTCTTGGAACTGTTCAAATGTCACAATCAAACAGGATAGTGGGAGGACATGGCAGAAGTTGGTCAGGAAAACTCAGCAAGGGCTTCAAGAAGGGCATGTAGTTCTGTTGGTTGGATGCTCATAATGTTTGCAAGAGCAGCAGAGTTAGATAAATGAGCCAGCTCATGTCATTTTGAATTGTGCCAAGCAAAATTCAATTGAAAAAAAAATATATTTTTTTAATGTAGGAAGAGCTGTGTAGAAGGAATGTTCAGATAGATCTGGAGGAAAGGAAAATTAGAAACAGAATCATGGAATAGGAAATATTTAATTAAAGAAGGGGTAAATGCAAAAATATGTAGGCTTTTGTTTGGTAGTGTATTCACATGTTTAGGAAAAAAAATTTAAGTAATCAAACTTTTTAACTAAGACATATCTTTGGCATCCACAACTGCGGCGTCCCATCAAGTTCGCCAGGGAGCATAACAGAGTCATCTTCTCTGGACCTGCATTCAGGCTTCAAGGAAGCTGGGCAGAAAGGACGAGAATGGGATGATGCATTCTCCCCCCGTTATTGTTACAAATAATTATACTGTAACAATTGATTAATAACACTTTGGCAGTGCCTGGTGGGAATGGAGAGTCAGAAGCACCCCCTCTCCCTTACACAGGGGCATATTTGAAAGTTACATTATGAAAGTGGGGAAGGTGAATCAGCGTAGACGGAAAAAAGAAGTCATGTTGTGACCTGCCTCTCAAAGAAAGAATGCAGAGATTGAGGCCTCCCAGGTACAAGTTGATGTATCGAAACAAAGAAAGATTAATAGTTAAACTTTACCAGATCTAGATGAACAGCGGCTCACGACTAGGCAAAGATCCGTATGCCCCCCGTAGATTAAAGATAGAAAGAGCCCTCAGCAAAAGTCAAAAACAATTCGGAGTATGACCTCTCCTGAGAACAGGGCGATATTAAGTATTGTACCATTCTTTACAGAAATAGGGGAGTAACATGTAGCCTGCCAAAGCCACAAGACTATGATGCTTATTGCTACTTCCTTATGAGCTAGTTGTTTAGGCAACCTGAATGTAACCTGAAAAAGTATAAAAGCTAATGCAGTTTCACTATTAAAATGAGTTCAGATTCACCCTCCAATAGAGTGTGGTGTCTATCTGTTCTCCCTTGCACCGACTCCTGACCCACCAGGGAGGTCACCTTCTGAGACCCCTGACTCTCCTGCTGCTCATCTGCTGTGGTGGTCCATGGCACACAACTGTCTGTAATGTAAAATGGCATTTTAGAAAAGGATTTACATTTCTATTTTTTTATTCTTTTTATATTTATTTATTTATTAATTCCCTTTTGTTGTCCTTGTTGTTTTATTGTTGTAGTTATTATTGTTGTTGTTATTGATGTCATCATTGTTAGATAGGACAGAAAGAAATTGAGAGAGGAGGGGAAGACAGAGAGTGGAAGAGAAAGATAGACACCTGCAGACCTGCTTCACCACTTGTGAAGCGACTCCCCTGCAGGTGGGGAGCCGGGGCTCGAACTGAGATTCTTATAGCCTGTCCTTGCATTTTGCGCCATGTGTGCTTAACTCGCTGTGCTACTGCCGGACTCATTATTATTATTATTGTTATTATTATTATTGTTATTTTAACCAGAGCACTGCTTAGCTCTGGCTTATGGTGGTAAAGGGGGATTGAATCTGGGACTTTGGAGCCTCAGGCACAAAAGTTTCCTAGCATAACCATTATGCTATCTATCCTCCTCCCCATTTCTTTCTTTTTTTTTTTTTTACATACCTTTTTTCCCCTCTCATCTGGAAGGGTATCTGCTTTGACATGTGCGTGACCCAGGTTTAAGCTGAGTCTCCATGACACTGGAGGAAGCTTCAGTGCTGTGTTATCTTTCTCTCTCCCCTTCTGTCTCTCTGTCTCAGTCTCTTTCTGAAAAAGTCAGCCCAATGACTGCAACAACAACTAAAAAAGATAATTATTGTTTCTAGTCTAATTAATGAGACAAAAGAAAACTCTTTAAAATATTTTTATTATATTTATTTATTGGATAGAGTGTCAAAAATCAAGAAGGGGAGATAGAGAGGAGGGGGGAGAGGCAGAGAGAGGGACATCTGCAGCATTGCTTCATATATATATATATATATGTATATATATATATATATATTTTTTTTTTATATGGCATCACTTGAACATTACGATGTTTCAAAAGCTGAGGAAGAACTGTGACTTGGGCAGCTGACATGATTCACAGAGGAAGTAAGAACTGTTTATTATTATCATTATACTTTAGAGCTTTACTGAATAATGGTTTATAGTACAGTCATTTTCCCCCCATCACTCCCATCACCAAACGGTCTGTGTCCCCATCCCCACCCCCATACATAACTGCTATAGTTCTCCCACAGTCTTAGAGGTTGGCATTTTTTCACATTCATATGTTCAACTCTCTATATTCTGCATATGAATGAAACCGTTCTGTAGTTGTCCTTCACCTTACTTGCTTCACAATTTACATTTCTAAATTAAGAAAAAATTCTTTTCCTTATATTGTTTCTATAGACAGTAAAATGTCAAATCAGAGATGTTTGACTTCTCATTGCTCATTAATACTCTGTCAAGTTTCAATGTGTGTGATATTGTGAGATGTGGTAGACATAATCTCTGTCATTAAACTCTTTCTCTCTCTAGGAAATAAACTCTTCTCTCTCTTGTAATAGACTAGATTGTTCCCTCATGGAGAAATGGGAAGACAACAGGACTCTGTGTGAGATGACTGGCTTTATGCCTTAGTCTCACAAGAGGTTGGTTTTAGGCTTGTTCATGGTGTCCTCCTGAACTTTCTTTTTAAGTTTTTTACTATATTTATTTATTTGATAGAGACAGCCAGAAATTGAGAGGGTAGGGGAAAAAAAAATATATATGGAGGGGGGGGACCTGCAGCATTGCTTCACCACTTGTGAAGCTTTTCCCCTGCAGGTGGGGACTGGGGGCTTGAACCCAGGTCCTTGCCCATTGTAACATGTGTGCTCAACCAGGTACGCCACCACCCAGCCCCTCAACTTCCTTTTCTAAAAATGGAGCTAAAATATGTGACCTGTTATGTTGTGTCATTCCAATCTTGTACTTATAGTGCTTATTTCTTAGGTCCTAGCAAAAAGCTTTGCTTTTATGTCAGAAAATTTCATCTTGGTAAAAATTTTCAAACATATGAAGGGCTAGTTTATTTGTGGAGGGATTAGATACGGTCTGTTTGACCAGGGGCCAGAAGCAAGACAGATACAGGCAATAGAAAGAGAGATAAAGGGCCAGCATGAAAAACTAATTTTCTATACTTCAAAACAAAAATAGAGTGCATCCTCTGTGTTCTGAGAGGGAGTGGTAGAGGTGTTTAGAGAGGGATGGAGTAGAGATGATTCAAGTGTCAGATCATATCTTTTTCACACGCAAAGTATAGTTAAAAATGACACTCGATAAAATTTCATCAACATGCAAGGAGGGCATAAATAGGAATGGCCTTTGTTGAAGACTAATCACAAGGCTTCCATTTAGAGAGCAATTTTAGTGTAGAGAGTTAACAATGAATCTAATAAATTTTATCCTCTTTTCTGAGATAATTCTATTTTAAGCAATTTTTAAATATGTTTTATTGGGTATAAATGTATAGCTTTCTTTTGAAGAGAGTAATTCAGTCAAAGTTGTTTAACCCTAAAATAACAAAGATGGGGCAAAAACACCAAATCATTAAAAAAATAACCCTTATAAAAATGCCTTTAAAAAAATGAAAGAGATGCAGACAGAAAGATACACAGATCACTGCTCAGTTCTGGTTTATGGTGGTATGGGGGACTGATCAGAGCCTCAGGAATTAAAGTCTTTTATATAATCATATACTGTCTTCCCTACTCATTAAAAGAAACCCTATTGACATCAAGCACCTTAGATATCCATAGGCACTTAGAGCTAGGTTTATCTGTCTATCTGAAACTGAACTATAGGGGCATTAAATAGATCTTTTAATTTTTAATGTGTTTAATTACTAGGAATTTAGTAGTGGAATTAATTGTAGAGGATTTAAGCTATAAAAATCTACTCAAAGTCATATTTTCCACATGCCTATCATCAGCCTCTTATAAAGTCACTCCAGAGGGGAAAAAAGTTTTGAAATAATTGTTAAGAGCAATTTTTCTCATTCAATCTGAATGCTTGATCACTTTGTCATAATTATACATTTATCTGACCGGTGTTCAAGGTAATCACTTGGATTTTTTTTTTTTTTTGCACTGAGACTTATTTGGTAAAAGTTCATATAAAATATGTATCTGAATTTTTAAATTCAACCATTTAGTCTAAAGTACTTTCCAGGCAGGGCTTTGATATATCAGAACTCGCATTTGCATAGGAGGAAGCAGGATTGTGTGCCAAGGTTATAGACAATGTCCCATCCAAAGAGATGACTACATCTACTCCAGTCACTAAACTTGATCTCAGCAGAGTACAGTTTTTCCTCACAGAGGTGCATTTGGGGCTTAGGGGAAGGTCCCCTATAAATAGAAATTCTTGTGCTTTTTTTGTTTCAGCAATTTCTTCCCTTTTATATGCCTCTAAAGTCATATAGCATTAGTGTGCCAGTGATTATCATTTTGGGTATGTATTTCAATTTCTGGAATATAAAAAAAAAATACTGACATTGACACTTAAAGGTGGTGATTCTTTAACTTCAGTATAAGAGAGCTTGATAAGCACAAATGACTGAACCCCAGGGCATACCCTGTCTGCTGAGTTCTGGTTCAGTTTGGCCTGGAGTCATGTGGATAATTTGCATACTTAACACATTTCTAGGGAGGCAAAAGTCCTTGGTCCAGGTACCACACCTGTAGAATCAAGACCTAGAGATTTTACATTGCTTTGTTTTAGGTGGAGCCTAAGCCTTGTAAGAGCTTCCCAGGTGACTCTAAGAAACAATTAACTTTGAGAATTACTATTAAATTTACTCGACTTCTTAGAATCATGCCCTTTGTAATTTGCATGCTGTTGGTATGCTTCTGGTTCTGCTTCTGGGATCTCTTATGTTTCATTGCTTGACGTTGTGGTCTATTTACATGATCTTTCTGTTACATTGGTTTGGTCTCACTCCCCCCTCCCTCTGGGAGATTTGGTTTAGCCCTGGCCTTTTCGCACTTCTTGCTTCTCCCTGCCCCCTGCCCTAGGTACTTCCTGAGTTCCTGACACTGCGGCTGGAGGAGAAAGATGGAGGAGCACATTGTGTGGTGATTAGGTTGTTGGACTGTTTGCCCGCTGGTGAATAAAGATTAAATTACGTTCTCAGCTCAGCCATGTGTCCCTGGTTGTCTGTTACCCACCCATGAAGCCACCCCGGAGAAAACAACATAATGGCGCCCTGAACAGGGACAAGAATCTTGGCTCCACACATATGCAACAGACCAAAGAAGATCAGATAAGTAAAGCCACAATGGCCTTCTTTTCTACTTGCGAAGAGGTTTCGAAAGGCCTCTGCCCTTTCTTCTCTGTTTCTGGAACGTTTCGCTATGGTCCACACTCTGGTTTCTGCAAGCCACCCGTCTGCAGGAGCTGGCTTGCCACCGCATGGCATGGGCTCCCTCCACGCTGCTTGGCCACCGGGAGCAGGGCAGCAGACATGGCGGGCAGGGCTGTGCTTTCTGCATGGCCGGCCTACCCGCCCTCCTGCTATGAAGTCTGGGCAGATCCCGGACCACCCGGAGACCGCCGCGGGCTCCCTGCTGGGACTGGGCCCCCTGGCCAAGATCCCCAGCTCAGCTCTGATGGCAGAGGAGCTAGAATATGCAAAGATCCATGCAGTGATGGCAACCTACAATTCCTGGAAGTGGGGCTGCGTGGGAAGCCACCTCCAGATGGTGCACCCCCCCGAACGGCTAAGACAGTATAGATCTAAACTCGTATTTAAAATGACATGTCTTCGTAACAAAAGTTTTTCTCCTTGTGTATTGAAGACAATGTTTATGTGTGTGTTTGAAGTTTGGTAAACATTAACTTTAAGGTTAGAAATGTAACTTTAAGACTACATTCTTACCATACAAAGTTAAATGAAAAAGATTTTCAACATAGTTCTCATAAAGGTAAAATTAACTTACATGTAAAGTCTGAGGTAAAAATTAGTTAAAAATCAATATATTTTAACTAATTTGGTCTAAAAAACCTGTGCACACCTAGGGTGTGTCTCCATCTTATATGGATGTAACAAAAGGCTAAATAAGACATTGTTGATATGTGAAGCTCTCAAATACCTTCTCATTTAGAAATGGTCGTTTGCACAATGGTTATGTTGATGATTCTCATGCCTGAGGCTCTAGCAACAGTTTTTTGCCTTACCACATTTTATTGCACTTATATTGGTTAGGAGCCTTAAAATGAAACGAAAAAGACCTTCCAAATTTATAAAGATACCTAAACCAGTTATAATAATTGAGTTATCAATTGTGGTAAACTTCTAACCTGCTACAAGTTTTGTTTCATAAGTAAGTGAATTGCAGCTGTCAAGTTCTCTACAGAAAAGCAGAATTCCAGTGGCTGACCTTCCTCATGCAACGTTTCACCCCCCAGCAATTCTTCAGTGGACATTTGCTTTGAACTGGCACTTCTATCGGAGTTACTGGTACACAACACTACTGTAGCTTCCCTTTATGCTGCTGGGTTTCTCAAAGACTGACTGCACCCAGCGCTGTGGGACTCTATAGGACATACCCCCCCATGCTAGGTAATGCCCACAGAGTCAGGAAACGACCTTTGAGACATGAAACGCCCCCAGAGGCAGGAAAATGCCCCTTGGCACACCAAGCCTCCCCTTGGCTTCACACTGGCTCTTACTGCTACTTGTACCTTCCTGTTTTGTTATATCATTCAGGTTTATGCCCAAAAGGTTTCTGCCCACCCCTACACTACTATTCCACTGTCACAGATGGAGTCTTTTACAGACATTGACCCATCCTAATGTGATGACTAGATAGAAATATAGGGAAAGATGTAGAAATATTGTGAGGAGATGGTGGAGCCTGGCAGAGCTTCACCTATGAGATGAGTCCCTCCAGGTAAGTCTCTCTCTCTACAGAGGGGTTGAGCACAGGGGGGACACATAATCTCACAAGCTTGGTGGCCATGTAAGTCTTCCCTCCCCCACAAAAACATCCTACATCTTCCCACCTGAGCATGGCATTCCTTAAAAACATTTAAGCCTGCTCCACTCTAAATTTCCTATACTGTGACCATTAGATATAAGGAAAGGGGGAGATGCTGGGAAATTGTGCAGATGCAGTCACATCTGCCATGTTGCCCCCTCAGGCTAGTGCTAGTTCCTGCGAGAGTTGGGACATTCTCGAGAGCCTGTTCTGCCATGTTGTGCCCTCAGGGCATTGTCAATTCCCGCGATAGTTGGAGTGCTTTGGTTACTCCTCCCCCTTCCCATTCCCGCAAGAGTTATTATCCTACCCTGGAGTGCTATGGTTACTCCTCCCCATTCTCATGAGAGCTATTCCCATCAAAGCCCTTCTTCCGCACCTCACTCTCTTGCTGGTTGTTCACTTCGGTGATTAGACGCAGGGAAGGTTGCTGAGCGAGGCGGCCATTTTTGCTACCTCCACGTGGCCCAAGTTGCTGCTCTCTCACCCAACTCTGAGGTGCCAGCCCAAATAAAGGATTGTGTCCCCCTTTCTGCTCCAAACCTCCTTTTTCTGCCTCCCGTTGCCGCAAGTGACACATGGCGCCCAATGTACGGCACGCAGAAAGCACAGCCCTGCCCGCCATGTCTGCCGCCCTGCTCCTGGTGGCCAGTGGCCGAGCAGTGTGGAGGGAGCCCGCGCCGAAAGCCCCGTGCCACACAGCGGCGAGTCTGTTCCTGAGGGCGGGCGACGGGTGGAAACCTGAGTGTGACCCAGGTTAAGTGTGACCTGGAAAATCTTATACTTTTGAATACAAAGGTAACATAACACCAACTGCTGAATGCTAAGAATGACCTAATTTTAGCTGTACTTATTGACTTAACTATTACACCAATAATAGCTCTTGCAGTTAGCATGTATAGTGCTTGTAAGGCTATGAATATTATCTTAAAATAATTCCTATGGCATACTTAAAAAAATAAGTACAACAGGTTCACTAAATTGCACTGCCAATTTATTTTTTCAATGTGTTCTACTCAAACACAAGGTCCTTGTAAGAAATTAACAAAATGTTGAGCAAATATGGAGGAGCTAAATAAACAACTGTGTTATTGACTATAACATGGGAGCAATCTAAAAACATTTTAGATGAAAATGGCTCATTTCAAATTAATGTTACCAGTAAAGAGCCTATAAAGTCTTGATTTAGAATTAGATTTCATGTTGTTATCATGTAACATAGTGGATCAATAAAGATGGAATAAGCAAAAATGGTTTGAGGAAGTGTTTTTACTTCTTTCTTTTTATATAACATTGAAACATAGTACTGGTAAATATCTTTAAGGGCCAAGGGTGTGTTTCGTTACATACATGAACTGGAAAGCCTATTTGAAAACGTCCCATGGGCATAATAAAAATTTCTGGTGGAAATTACCCTAAGGAGGTTTTTATAATATGCTGAAACATTTTATCTGATATATAGTTTTGCCTTCTGGTGATTATTGGGACTCTAGGGTGACTAATTTGTAATTTCACACAAAGGCATGTATTAGATGAAGTCCTTTATGGTCCTTATGATTACAAATATGGGTAAGAGAAGTTTTCAGATATTAAATGGTGTTTGCATTTTAAGAATGCCTTTGAAAAGCCAAAACCAAAACCTAAAGTGGGCAGTTACATCCCTTGTTGAAGCTTTAGTCCTATTTGCTATTACGGAGGACTTCCTTCAGGTGGAACATCATAGCTAATATTTGTATAGCACTTTATAATTTTCAAAGCGCTTCTACATATAGTACTCAGGATTCAGGCTTTATTGAAGAAATAGTCTTTTTTTAAAAAAAGTATATTGTGGGAAGTAGAAAATTATGTGATTGCTTTTGTGTGATGACATTTATCCATGACCTAACCTATGTGTACCTGGTACTGAATGAGGGAAAAGCCACAAGCTTGGCTGTGGGTAATCCAGGCCATTATCTCCATGAGAGTCTGAGAGGGTCAACCCCGAGTCCTCTCCTCACAGGAGGGGCAGTAGACAGGTCCCTACTCAACCCCATGACCTTAAGATGGATGGAGTTTTCCAGACCAGGAGCCTTCTTACACATACTTACTCTTTTCTTTTGAACAAAGCCATGAATTACCATATATGGCCAACTGAAACCCACTGCAAATATCCTGGTTTTGCTTAATTAATTTCCCCCTCCCCCCTGCCCTGAGGTGCTCGTGATTCACCTTTAGAGAGAAGCCTGCCCATGCATGGTGAGCTCATGACCAGACCTTATATGGTAACTTCTCAGTAATGAACAAACACCTGATAGGCCAAGACTTAACCCTGTATTGTATGTGTGGCTTAATGATTATCTTAACCTTTCCCTAACCCTTCAGTATATCTACATGCTTGCACCCCCAAATAAACTAATTGTCTCACTGAAGCTTCTCTTGGAGGAGGTTGTGATTCCTCTCTGAGCACTCACCCTCGTCAGCAGGGCCCCCAGGAGCCCCAGGAAGGCTTCTCTCCCTGCCTCCTCGGTCGCTGGACAATGTGCAGAGGAGAATTGACCCCTACACTTGGCAGGAACCAATAAGACATTTGGGGGTCTGGTAAGGGATGGAAAAGGTATTGATACAAACCCACTGCCCCAGGGAGGCCATCCAAGGAGGTTCAGCAGTAGAGTTAGATGAATCTGCAAACTGCAGGTGATATATCTGGCCCAGGAGAATATATACCTCCAGGGGGATTACCCTAGCCAGAATGCCACCTAAAGCTAGATGGAGGCAAACTGACAGTGAGAGAGTTGATTTTCCTTTCCTTTTGTTTTGTTTTCTTTTCTCTTTTCTTTTCAATTTATTTAATAATGATCAACAAGACCATAGGAAAGAGGGGGCATAATTCCACACAATTTTCACCACCAGAGTTCTGCATCCTAACCCATTAGAAGCTTTCTTGTTCTTTATCCCTCTGGGAATATGAACCCAGGGTCATTATGGGATGCAGAAGGTGGAAGGTCTGGCTTCTGTAATTGCTTCTCTGCTGAACATGGGCATTGACAGGTCAATCCACACTCCCAGCCTATTTATGTCTTTCATTAGTGGGGCAAGGGCTCTGGAGAGGTGGGATTCCAGAGCTCATTGGTGAGGTCATCTGTCCAGTGCAGTCAGGTTGGAGTCATGGTAGCATCTGCACCTTGATGGTAGAAAAAACATTAAGATACAAGGTAGAGCAAATTGTTTAATAATTAGAAATCTAAAGGTAAGACTATAGCAGATAAGATTTTGGGTCTCCATTTTGGAAAAGGCTAGTAGATCTATTTTAGGTATATTCCAAGGGGTCCATGACTTTAATAATTTTTGTCTGAGCCTGACAGCTAACATTCAGATGGGCTTAAGGTATTGTCTGGGGAGATGGTGTCTGAGTTGGGTATAGGACTAGAAAGCTGGATCAGGGAAGGGAGTAACTCCTCAATATGGGAAAAGTATATAAATATCGCTAAATGAGAAACCCCACTGATTTGATCTAGGGCCCATATTCAGCCTGTGTAACCTTTGAATCCCTGTAGGTCTGAGATCGCATTCAGTGGTCATAGCTAGGAATATACTAGTGTGCACTCATTGCAGGACCTGTCTTCCAGCTTTTGTAGTCCTGAGCAAGGAAAATATAGACAGAGGTGGGTGAAGTTAAAAAGTAAATAAATAGGAGTTAGAGACAGCCTTGCTATTTGTGCAGCTCAGGTTTGAGCCATAGCAGCACATCTAATGTGCTGTGGTGTCTGATTTTCCATTTTTCTGAAACTAGAAAGTGACCCGGAGGGGTGAAAACATGCATTCAAGAAGTGCTGGCTTCAGCTCTACAATAAATAAAGAAATGCAAAGCAAAGCAAAAGAAAGTAGAGAATGAGAGAACACAGGTACCCTGGGCCACTGAGTCATTAACAGAAGTGACTGCTTGTCTCTGCTACTCTGCCTATCTTACTTGAAGTTCACTTCCCTCATTCTGGAGACAACCATGTCACAGTTTCAACTTTAAATCTTTTTATTTGCTCCATCCCTGATCATTAATCCACATGATCCTCAGGTGGATTTCTTAGTAGAAATCTATTGGATCTTTAAAAAAATTTTTTAAAACTGTTTTCTTATTATCTTTATTTATTGGATAGAGACAGTCAGAAATTGAGAGAGTAGGAGAGATAGAGGGAGAGAGAAAGAGAAACACCTGCAGTACTACTTCACCACTTGCAAAGTTTTGCCCTTGCAGTTGGGGACTGGGGGCTCAAACCTGGGTCCTTGAGCACTGTAACATGAGCACTCAACCAGGTGCGCCACCACCCAGACCCCCTTTTTAAAAATAAGCAATCACTATATATATGTATGTGTGTGTATGTATATATGTACATATAGATTTAACTTCATAAGACAAAGAAACTGAATGGAGGAAGAGCTAGTGAAAGAGAAAGTGAGACACTACAGACCTGCTGCATTGTTTGTGGAATGCTCATACCCTCCCAACCCCCTCGCAGTAGGGGACTAGAGGCTTGAACCCGGGCCCCAAGGAATGGTTAAGTGTGCACCCAACCATTTGTGCCACTACACCCCCCCGTTGCATCTTTCATATATTCTGTTCAAAATAATAGGTTATCATTTTAGTATATCTGGATATGCCTGTTATATTAGTTCATGAAATGAAATCCTTTTTTTTTTTTATTGTCTTCACAGCTTTTAAGTGATGGCAATATGGAACCAAGCCAATCTAAATCCTTTCCCATTGCCATAAAAAAAAAACCTAACCAAGAGCCCACAGAGTTCTAAAAGCACATTTTTAATCCCCTTCATTACTAGACTAAAGGGTATCAATTCCCTTCTTCCTATACACACAATAACAAGTCAGAACAGGAGAGTTTATCATCCTTGTTCCTAAGCACAGAAAAACTTTGCCTGCAACAGCCTCTCCAAGTGACCTGGTGCCACGCCCCAGCCCAGAAAAAGAGTGTGAATCTGCTTCCTATTTAACTAACTTCCTATCTAACTCACATTTGTAATCTCTCTCGTCACAGAAGCTAAATCAACAAATATGTAGGCAGTTATATCTTTCCCTTTAACTCACACAGGAGCAGGAGTGGAGAGAGCAAAGCATTTTAAGCTGAGCACTGAAATGCCTTTGCAGGCAGCTCAAAGAGCCCCGGAAAACATTCCTTTACTGACCTCTTTGTGACAGCTATGTCTTGGTGATCAAATAGTCGGTGCTTCTGAAATGGACTGGCTGGTGTTTCCTTGTAGCTATGTTCTCTTTGCAGGTGATTCTTTGAGCATTCTCCTTAAGTGGTGCTTAGAGAAATACACCCAGAGGTTCCTAAAGCAAGGCCAAATACTGAGATCAATTTTGTGCATCGATCTAATCCTGTTGCTGGCAGCGTGACTGGGGTGAGGAGCAGAAGCGGCGGGACTAAGGAAGGCAGGTGTGAAGTAATCTAGAAGTGCACCTGCCCCCCATCACTTTGTAGTGGTGGGGAGCAGGCCTAGCTGCTACTGGGACTTCAAAGCTTTGTAGGGAAGCTCAGTGAGGTACAGGAACAGGCCTCTGGGAGCTAATCTATATCTAGCCATACGGAAGTAGCAAGCAGGGACTTAGTAAAGCAGAATGGCATCCTGATGGAGAACTGAGAATACTAGTGGAAATAAATCAGCTCCTTCCATGTCATGGAGGCCTGCACAGGCTGCCAGCTGGGGGAGCTGCACAGGGCTCCGAGCTTAGCTTCATGCTGTGCTTTCATGGTCTTGAAATTCAGTACTGTGTGCTAGAGGACCAACTTAAATTGCCTAGGAGAACTGACGTAAGACTCTACTCGTGATGTCATCCGACAACAGTTTAGGGTTGTCATACAACTACTTTTGTCAATGTACTTCTCATTATCTATAAGTATTCTGTAACCATGAGGCCCTATACCCAGGGGCACAAATGCTTCTTGGGGCCACCTATTGCTGGAGGGTACTTTGGGCCTATGAGCAGCTATTTTTTGTTTGTTTGTTTAAAAGAGTACAATATGTTGCACAAAAAACATGACCTTTCTCTTTGGCTCTGAATGTCTCCACAATCATAATCATTTTTTTTAATTGTTAAAGCATTTATTATCAGAGAGTGGAGAGGAGAGAAAAATTAGGGCACTGTTCACCTCTGGCATACGGGGACTGAGTTGTGCCCTCTAGCATCTTAGGCATTCAAGCTCATGCTCTATAATGTATTTAATTATCTCTCTCTGACCCTTTTTTTTTTTTTTCTTCCTGTCATCTCTGGATGTTTCCCAACTTCATCTTCTCCTAACTTGGTGAACAAACTGAGGTGTTGTGGCTGTGATCTCATTAAATAGTGCCCCTATGAAAAATTATGTTAGTGTTTGATTATACAGAATGATGTGCCTGAGAGACGAGTTAAACCCAGAAGGAGCTTCAATACTGGCAGGACTGTTACTGAGCCCAAGACTGCCACTCCTGGTCTCAGGTTAATACACACAAGTCACATTTTTATCATAGGAAATAAAGATTGTTCAAAGGACAAATGACCACTGGCTTTATTATAAAGGACATAAGATTCATGTAATTAGGTGCACAAATTTATTTTTTTAAATGTTTATCTTTCATTTCTCTAAAACATAGTGGTTTAAGTTTAAGGCCACAGCAGGCAGAATGTCAGAGTTCAGAGTTTGTTGCTTATGAAAAATTTTGCAAATTATTTAACTTTTTTGTCCCTTGGTTTCTCTTCCTGAGAACGTAACTCTTGTCTTACTCGTGAGGATTAAATAAACCAGTTATTTGGTCAGTTTCAGAGTTCCAGTTCTCACAGTTCTGAAGGTGGATTATGTGTCCAATGAGAGCCTGCTTCCAGGTTTCTGGGCAGTCAGCTGTTCCTGGTAATCTTTGGTAACCTAACCTTGTATGTAGGGTGAGGGAGCTCTCCGGGACCTCTTGTATAAGGGATAAACCCAATCACAACCCAAAGATTTCACTCTTAATGACTCCACTCATAATCATACTATTAGGTACCTCTGTAAGAATTTGTGGTGTGTGGAGGGGAGAGTGAAGGTGCAAACATCAAATCTGCAACATTGGCATATGCATGGAATACATTTGGTGTACATTAAGAAGTCAGTCCAATATGCCAAATCCAGTTCAGGTTCTACTTGTGTTTTCTTTACTGATCTTGTTTTTCACCAAAGTAAAAGACTCTGGAGTGGGTAGGTGGGGAGAATACAGATGCAAGAAGGATGACAGAGGACCTAGAGGGGGTTGTACTGTTATATGCAAAACTGGGAAATGTTATGCATGTACAAACTATTGTATTTACTGTTGAATGTAAAACATTAATTCCGCAATAAAGAAATTAAAAAAAAAAAAGAAGTGCATACATCAAAAAGGACAGCAGCAACAAATGCTGGAGAGGATGTGGGGACAGAGGAACCCTTTTACATTGCTGGTGGGAATGTAAATTGGTACAGCCTCTGTGGAGAGCAGTCTGGAAGACTCTCACAAGGCTAGACATGGACCTTCCATATGATCCAGTAATTCCTCTCCTGGGGTTATACCCCAAGGACTCCATAACACCCAACCAAAAAGAGGTATGTACTCCTATGTTCATAGGAGCACAATTCATAATAGCTAAAACCTGGAAGCAACCCAGGTGCCCAACAACAGATGAGTGGCTGAGAAAGCTGTGGTATATATACACAATGGAATACTATGCAGCTATCAAGAACAATGAACCCACCTTCTCTGATCCATCTTGGACAGAGCTAGAAGGAATTATGTTAAGTGAACTAAGTCAGAAAGATAAAGATGAGTATGGGATGATCCCACTCATCAACAGAAGTTGACTAAGAAGATCTGAAAGGGAAACTAAAAGCAGGACCGGATCAAATTGTAAGTAGGGCACCAAAGTAAAAACCCAGTGGTGAGGGGTAGACATGCAGCTTCCTGGGCCAGTGGGGGGTGGGAGTGGGCAGGAGGGATGGGCCACAGTCCTTTGGTGGTGGGAATGGTGTTTATGTACACTCCTAGCAAAATGTAGACATATAAATCAGTAGTTAATTAATATGAGAGGGGGAAAATCAATTGTATGTCTCAAAGTTTCTCAAAACACAAACTGAATCTTTTTAATATATAGGCTGTGTATTTGATATGCGGACTCTCTCAAAAGCCTAGACCAAGCAGATTAGAAGCATCCAATAGCACAGCTATATACAAGATACTGGATACTGTACAGCAAACCATAACAAAAGGACTTTTCAAAGTTAACCCAATTAACAAATAATGTGATGATAACATTAACTATTGATTGTCTTTTTGAACCCTAAGACAGCAGGAACCTCACATCTCCACTATAGAGCCCCTACTTCCCCCAGTCCTGGAACCCTTGGATAGGGCCCACTTTCCCGTATGCATCTCCCAATCCAAACCAAATAATATTGCATCCGCCGATCACAACCTAACCAACGCAACAATTGCCACCTCAACATGCTTCACCTCAGACTGTGTCCAGAGACTTCACGTGTGGAATGACAACCCTTCAGCTTCATTACTCGGGTGAGATCTTTCCTTTTATAGTACACTCTAATTTTATCTCAGGTGGTTCACTTTCTAACAAAGTCCCATAACCTAGATATACACCAGTTTCTGTGAGAGAGAGCAGATGTTCACACGTACCCATAAACTACTGCAAAATATATACCTGAAAGCAGAAGTACACTAGAGTTTGCAGTGAGTACCCCCTAACACTTCCTCTCCACTATTCCAAGCTTTGGGTCCATGATTGCTTAACAATTTGTTTGGCTTCGTATGTTAACTCTCTTTTCAATCACCAGGTTCCAGATGCCACCAGGATGCTGGCCAGGCTTCCCTGGATTGAAGACCCCACCAATGTGTCCTGGAGCTCAGCTTCCCCAGAGACACACCTTACTAGGGAAAGAGAGAGGCAGACTGGGAGTATGGACCGACCAGTCAACGCCCATGTTCAGCGGGGAAGCAATTACAGAAGCCAGACCTTCTACCTTCGGCAACCCACAACGACCCTGGGTCCATGCTCCCAGAGGGCTAGAGAATGGGAAAGCTATCATGGGAGGGGGTGGGTTATGGAGATTGGGTGGTGGGAATTGTGTGGAGTTGTACCCCTCCTACCTTATGTTTTTGTTCATTAATCCTTTCTTAAATAAAAAATTAAAAAAAAAAAAAGAAGTCAGTGGACTTCTGCACTTCACAATGATCCTGGGTCCATGTGCCCAGAAGGATAAAGAATAGGAAAGCTTCAAATGGAAAAGGATGGGATATGGAACTCTGGTGGTGGGAATTGTATGGAATTGTACCCCTCTTATCCTATGGTCTTGTTGATCATTATTAAATAAAAAAAAGTCAGTGCATGATATATCCATAAGTTAAGGGAATATATATACCTTAAAGTAAAATGAAGCAGTAGTCTACAGTGATTCAACAAATGCAGCAGGAAAGTAGACAGACATTAAAAGAACACTACAAAGTACTTAATTAAATATTTTCTACTTAGACCAAGACACCCTTCTCAGCTACTTCCTATTTCATTTCCCTCAATCACTCTAAGTTTAATCTTATCAGATAAAGTAAGGACTATAAAAGTTGGATTAGGGCAAGAGAGCAGCATACTTTAATGTTGGCCCTTTTGATCACTACCAGGCCACCCCGTCATCCAGGGCCCTAGTCAGGGAATCCTGGGATTCCCACACAGATATGATGGGCCTCAACTCCCATCACTCCACCATCACTGGTCATCTCCAGCAAGCTTGCTCTTGGGCCCGCCCATCTCCCCAGCTGCCGGGCTAGCTTCGCGGGCAGGAGACAGATGACCAGGGACACATGGCTGAGTGGAGAGCAGTATTTCTTTATTGATGTGGAACACAGTGCAATCTAAGCTATCTCTAATCACAATCTTGTCCTTCTCTATCTTTCCTCTCTCTCCTCTGGCGGAAGAGTCAGGAACAAAGGAAATACGTAGGATAAGGGGTGGGGAGAAGGAAGAAGTGTGAACTAGCAAGGACTAAACCAAAATCTCCTGGTGGCAGGGGCAGTGAGACCAAACCAATGTAACAGAATGACCATGTAAATAGACCACAACGTCAAGCAATGTAACAGAAGGGATCCCAGAAGCAGAACTAGAAACATACCAACAATTCTCCCTTTTCTTTTTAACTAATTGACCATAGTATCAGAGTATGGGGTGAACAGAAACCTATATTGTACAGGCATTTTCAAAAAAAAAAAAAAAACTGGCACAAGACATGGAAGACAAATGAAAGAGCAACAAGAACCAGTGTGATGCCAAGGGAAGAACTGAGGGTTGCATTTCTTGCCTCTGTGGGCAAGGCTTATCAAGCTAAAGGACATTTCCTGTCTCTATGGGTATCTCTTGCCTCTGGGGGCGCTTTATGCCTCAACCGGCTTATCCTGCCTCTGTGGGCATTACCTAGCAAGGAGGGGGGGTGGCCAATAGAGTCCTAAGGCAGCTGGCTGCAGTCAGTCTTTGAGAAACACAGCAGCATAAAGGGAAGCTGCTCTAGAGTTCTGTAAAGTGTCCAAGAGGTGTACCAGTGAGTCCAATAGAAGTGCCAGTCCAAAGTAGATGACCACGGAAGAAATGCCAGGGGGTGATATGTTGCATGAGGAAGGTCAGCTGCTGGAATTCTGCTTTTCTGTAGAGAACTTGACAGCTGCAATTCACTTACTTGTGAAACAAAACTTGTAGCAGGTTAGAAGTTTACCACAACTGATAACTCCATTATAATTGGAAGTCCTTTATAGTATGATTTTAAGGTTGTTTAAACAGTTTAAACTCAATAAAATGTGGAAAGGTAAACAGAAGAACCATGGTTAAAAGCCTCAGGCATGAGAATCATTAGCATAACCATTGTGCAATCTATTGTTCCTAATTGAGAAGGTATTTGAGAGCTTTACATATCAATAACATCCTTTTTTACCTTTTGTTACACCCATATAAGATGAAGCCACACCCTAGGTGTGTGCAGGTTTTTTAGATCAAATTAGTTAAAATATATTGATTTTTAACTAATTTTTACCTCACACTTTAAATGTAAGTTAATTTTACCTTTATGAGAATTATGTTGAAAACTTTTTTCATTTAACTTTGTCTGGTAAGAATGTAGCCTTAAAGTTACATTGCTAACCTTAAAGTTAATGTTTACCAAACTTCAAACACACACATAAACATTGTCTTCAATACACAAGGAGAAAAACTTTTGTTACAAAGACATGTCATTTTAAAAAATTTTTTTTTTATTTAAGAAAGGATTAATTAATAGAGAATGGGAAAGCTATCGGAGGAGGGGTGGGATATGGAGATTGGGCAGTGGGAATTGTGTGGAGTTGTACCCCTCCTACCCTATGGTTTTGTTAATTAAGACATGTCATTTTAAACACGGATTTAGATCTGTACTGTCTTAGTTGTTTGGGCGGTGTGTTATCCGGAGATTGCCTCTTGCGCAACTTCATTTCCAGGAGTTGCAGGGTGCGATCACTGCACGGATGTCTGCATATTCTAGCTCCTCTGCCATCAGAGCTGAGCTGGGGATCTTGGCCAGGGGGCCCAGTCCCGGCAGGGAGTCCACGGTCTCCGGGTGGTCCAGGATTTGCCCAGACACCATAGCAGGAGGGTGGGCAGGCCAGACATGAAGAAGGTGCAGGCCGAGGTGCCTCAGGGCAGGGGGCAGGATGGGCTGCAGCTCTGCCAGCCATGCTTGACATCCTGCTCCCAGCGACCGAGCAGCGTGGAGGGAGCCCATGCCTAGTGCCCTGCTTCATGTGGCAGCGAGCAGGCTCCTGCGGGCTGGTGGTGGGCGGAAACCAGAGTGTGAAGAGCAAAGTGTTCCAGAGACAGAGAAACTGTCTCATGAAGAAAGGGTAGAAGCTTTGGAAAACCTCTTCATAAGTAGAAAAGCAGCCCATAGTGGATAGGTAGCCAAAGGGCTTCACTTATCTGGGGGATGGGCAGGTTAGGTCCCACGTTGTTGCGCCATAGTTAAAAAGAAAAGGAGGAATTGTTGGTATGCTTCTAGTTCTGCTTCTGGGACCCCTTCTGCTACATTGCTTGATGTTGTGGTCTACTTACATGGTCATTCTGTTACATTGGTTTGGTCTCACTCCCCCTGCCTCCGGGAGATTTTGGTTTAGTCCTAGCTAGTTTGCGCTTCTTCCTTCTCCCCGCCCCCTATCCTACGTATTTCCTTTGTTCCTTACTCTTCTGCCGGAGGAGAGAGAGGAAAGATAGAGAAGGCCAAGATTGTGATTAGAGATAGATTAGATTGTTCTGTGTTCCACGTGAATAAAGAAATACTGCTCTCCACTCAGCCATGAGTCCCTGGTTGTCTGTCTCCCACCCGCGAAGCTAGCCCGGCATACTGGCGCCCTGAACTGGGACTGACACCCAGCCACTGGGAGTAGGGAGGTCAAAAGCGGCCCCCTGTGGGTCCTGGAGCAGCTCAGCATGTCAAGGGCAAAGTGCAAAGGGAGACCAGCACTCAGTCAGCCCTGGGAAAATCCTCGGAGGGCAATTTGTTTATTTGAGAGAGAAAGCAAGTACATATACCCATTGCCCAGGTAGAAGGTCAAGGTAATCATTAACACAAGCACAGAGCAACCCCATGCATAGCCGCATGTTGACCTATAAACTGATTGATCACAAATGAAGAATTACCATACAAGGTTTGATCACAAGCTTCACAATGCATATTTCCCTGGGGGGTAAGTTACAGCCATAAAGTTACAGGGTAAATTACGGGGACTTCAGAGGAAGGAGGAGGAGGAGGGGGCAGTTGAGCAAGAACGTATGTGGTGACTTTCAAGTTAGGCCAAACACAATGTACAGTAATTCATAGCCTTTGTTTTAAGGGGAGAGGAGAGGAATGTGCAGAAAGGTAGACCCCTTTCCGGGGAAGCCATCCATCATTAGATCAAGAGGTCAGGGGGTCCTGCCCTCCTGTCAACCTGAAGGGAGAGTTGGGGGTCAACTCAATTGAACCTCATGGAAACAATGGCCTGGACTTCCGGGGACAGTGGGCCCCATTCTCCAACAATCTCCATCAGGAACAACATCATAAAACCTCATGTGGGCCTCTATGGGACTCTGACCTCAATGTAGAACAATAATAATAGAAAATGTCCCACTCCCTGAAGGGAGGATGGGCCAACATACTCTGCCAATCAAGAAAGACTGGTCTTGAAATGAGTGCAACTTGGAATGTTCCTAGCTATGACCAAGGAATGTAACCTCAGACTGCCAGGGTTACACAGGCTCCTGTGCTAAATATGAATAGACATGGGCCGTAGGTCATATTGACAAGGTTTACAGTTAATAGTACTTTTATATTTTCCCCATATCTGGAATCTACTCTCTGCCCTGATCCAGCTTTCTAGTCCTATTCCCAACTCTGACACCAACTTCACAGACAATGCTCTTAGCCCACCTGCATGTTAGCTATAGGGCTCAGGCAACAATTAGTAAAGTCAAGGGCCTATCAGAATATACCTACAATAGACTTCCTAACTTCTTCCAATGTGAAGACACCAAATCCCATCTTCTATATTCTCACTTTTAGGTTCCTGATTATTAAGCAATTTATTCTGCTTTGTATCTTAATATGTTTCAGCCACCAAGTTGCAGATGCTTCCATGATGCCAAATTGACTTCCCTGAGCAGATGACCTCACCAATGTGTCCTCGAACCCTACCTCCCCAGAGCCCTGCCCCAATTGGGAAAGACTGAAACAGGCTGGGAGTATAGATTGACCTGTCAATGCCCATGTTCAGAAGAGAAGGAATTATAGAAGCCAGACCTCTCACCTTCTGCACCCCATAAAGATCTTTAGTCCATACTCCCAGAGGGATAAACAATAGGGAAGCTTCCAAAGGAGGATATGGGATACAGAACTCTGGTGGTGGGTTTTGTATGGAACTGTACCCCTCTTATCCTATATTCTTGTCAATCATTATTACATTATTAATAATAAAAAAGAAGTCAGTGCAAGTTGATTATTATTGTCCTTTTGTTATTCTTAGCACCATCTTTGTCAACCCACCTCTTCTAATGGGACAGCAATTCCTATTCTCTTTTATCCTCTGCCTATTTGGAGTTACTGCTGCCTGGACAATGATGTAGGCTGAGTCATATGGCATTTCTCAACTATTAATCCAGTTATTGATCAACTGATAAATATCTAAGTTTACACAAAGACATAGTGTGAGCAATTTTAGTGCAGGGAATGGACTGTTGAATGACCTTAGAGACCTGGACAAATGATT